>NW_008795036.1:2488910-2505124 GCF_000699145.1 Aptenodytes forsteri
GCCCCAAAACTGAGCCCTGGGGAACACCGCTCGTGACCGGCCGCCAACTGGATTTGACTCCATTCACCACAACTCTCTGGGCCCGGCCGTCCAGCCAGTTTTTGACCCAGCGCAGAGTCCACCTGTCTAAGCCGTGAGCCGCCAGCTTCTCTAAGAGAATGCTGTGGGAGACGGTGTCAAAGGCCTTACTGAAATCCAGTAAGGTCAACACAAGTCCTGTGCCTGTTTACAAACAGCCCTGCACACTGCTGCATTGCACCAGCCCTGCTTCTGCCTCCGCACCTCTCTCTTCCCAAAGCAGGGTCTACTAGTAACGGTACCTGTATAGCTGCTGTTCTCCACAGCGAGAAGATGAGTTGGAAGTGAGCCACGATCCCTCCCTTCTCTGAAAGGCGGACTCCTTCTCTCCACGTGCTGGGCGGAAAAGAGGGGTACAACCAGGTGTGAGCGGTGAGGGACAGGGTTATCCCCACACCTCCCGTAGGCAGGGTGTAGGAAGTCCTGTACTCCAGAGGACCGAGACAGGAGAAGGTCACCACCTTGTACAGCGGTTTCTGCCTGAGGTTCTCCAGATCGGATTTTAGCTGACCCAAAAAAATCAGATTGCTGGATGGAAGAACGAAGGATGACCACCCTCAATTACTGTCTAGTAATTACTGCTATCAGTTCAGGGAGATAAGATGCAGTTACCTCAATGTCTCAGTATCCCTTTACCTTCAAGGTTTCTCACTGAGACATTTCCCAAAAATTACACCTACAGGTATTTTAAACACATAACAAGGCAAATGAAGGGAATAGCAATAATAAAAAGTTACAACAAACCCACTGAATTGGCTATAATATTTAGCTTTTGGGGGTTGTAAGGCTTGCACTCCAGGATTGTAATTACAGTCAGCAGTGACTCTCCATGACATCTTATTCTATTTCATTGAGTTCTGCCATCAAAATACCCATGCAGATCTAGGAAAGAGTTGCATCAGTGTTAGCAGACAGTCTTACTGTAAAACTGTTTTATTCGAAAGCAGTCAAATTGCACCATGTTCGTAATGTATTAATGAAAAAAATGTTACGATGTTATTAATGCTCTAAACTCTGTTTCTGCATAAAAATGATCCAGTAATATAAAGTATCGTATCATAGATGATGAAATGTTCTTTTTTGTAAGCACCATCAATCTCTCAGAAATAACTATAGTTCTGAAAATTATAGGGTAGCACTTGTTCTAGGATTTTCCTCAGGCAGTTGTTCTCGCTATTGTCAGCTCTGTAGTTGATTTCCTATGTTTTTCCCTCACAGTCAGGCTCAGTTTAGATTCAAAACAACCCCATTGATTTGCACAGAGATAAAATTACAAAGGCTTGCACAGGAACTTGATATTTTTTTGCCTACTGTGTATAAATGCTACAGGGATTTATGGCTTTAAGGTTTTAATACATTTTGACAGAGGCTATCATATGAAAAAAAAGTCGCAAATAACAATACTACTACTAGCACCTTTTTGGTTGTTTATTTAATTTGTCTTTCAAGGGATATATGTGAAATAGGTATTATTTCAACCAATTCATACCTATTGATGAACTGAGAAATAAGTTTTGAAGGATATTATGGAGCCAAAATGGAACATGCCCAAGGAAATGCCCAAGATGCAATGGCATATTCTTATTTTACATTAGAGTATTTAGAGAGTTTCAGTAAAAATATCATTTCTTTTTTCCCGGAGCACTAGTGTATGAAGATCTGAAACTAGCGACTGATGAAAAAATAGAAGAGAAACTAAAGAGATGATAACCCAAAATAACATGTAATAGGCAGTATTAAGTAAGAACCAATAGGGCAACTGAATCATTGCAATACAGCTGAGCTACTCAAAGCCTTGGGAAAAAAATAAGTAACCTGCTTTCACCACAATTTAGATGGAGACAGAACATGATGCTCCAGCACTGCTTAAGAGCAACTGCTTTCTATCTAGGCCTACCACCTAGGCCTGTCTTTTGTAATCTAGATGAAGGAGCGAGAAATCTAAGTAAATAAAATAAAAGGTCAACAGATATTTATTTTCAAACCAGGGAACATAAGATAACTTTATTCTAAAACCACTGTAAATCAGATTACTCTGCTTATGCTGATTATGTCTAAACCCATCCAGATTTCTTTGACTGTAGGAAACCTTGCCGACTACAGTTTGTTACAGCTTATAATGAAGTACTAGACAATACTAAATCATGGTGTCCAAATCATATCAAAATGCGGTGCCTGCAAGCAGCCAGCTCTGAACGAATTCTGGCGTAGCAGCTCAGCCTGCAAGAGGGCTGAGCCAGAGAGAGGAGTGGGCTGGTAACACATCCCACCGAACAGAAAATTGCTGATGGCTACAGACATGCAGGAACAGCCTGGGCAGAAGTCTTCTGTTCCTTCAGGATTTTTAGAATTAGGTCATGGAAAGATCCTTATTTTCAGACTTCCTTTAGCCGTGCCGAAAATTTCTGTGTCATGATGTTTAGAATTGCAGCACATACTTCTTTTCTCTGAACAGGCCCTTGTTAAGTAAAGTTGTGAGACATGGCTCAGTGCTTCTGGCAATCAGGCATTATGTTAGATTAACTCTTACACAGACTTGTTTTATGTTTGTCTGTACATTAACTATAGTGATGAATGGCCTGAAACCACTAATGGGAGAGAATAAGTTTACATCATCAGAGAGAGTATGTTAAAGGGCTGCTTGATAAGTGATTCAGAAATCATTAACAGTGCATTGATCAGAGCTGTAGACTGCACCTAGTTAAGAAGGTCCCTTTAAATTGGGCGTTATTTAGGATTCCAAGAAAGCAGAGAGATCCTTAAAGGGATCCTTTTATCCCACAAAGGGGATCTAGAGCCCAATCTTACAGTCACTCTTGTGCTAACTCAAAAATACTATCATCGGTATAAATCTTCACTGTCTACAGAAGCAAATAATCGAATTTGAACTGTTTCTAGCTTACCAGAGTGACTCAACCAGCCTGTGGTCTGTACCTTTCCCTCAAGGGCTCCTCAAGTATCAGCAGAACTACAGATGGGGTGGATTGCTTTGGAGGCATGTACTCTTGGGCCAGGATTTTCTTTGGTTTCTGGGAAATGAGAGAGGTACTACTACGCTTGTGTAGATCAAGAGCGCTGAATAGAGGTGATAATTCTTGTCACTTGCCAGGGAAGGAATCACAGAAAGTGGAGCTTGAAGAAAGAGGCTCTGTTTCTGTTTCTCTGCAACAAACTTCCTGGATGAGAACGGAAAACTTCACTAGTTCATGAGGAGAGAGAAATTAGAGCAAAATCTGGGCTTCAGTCCAAGCCCTAATTTAATATGGCTGAGCTTTGGAAAGCTTTGATCTGAATACTCGCTCATAGCATCTTCCTCATAACCATCTTCCTCGTTTCATCTTCATTATATTTTGTTCTAGAAAATAACATAACTGGCATGTGACAATGCAATATTTTCAAACTGAAGGATACAATTTATATCAGAAACATCTGCTCTAAAATCTGTGATGAGAATACTATGTGCCAACAAACCTAATGAAAAGTACAAGGCAATTGCTAAGCTTAATAACATTTTACCTGAATGGCTGATCTTTGCATAAACACCCACCCGTGCAAGCATAACATCACAGCTGGCCCAAACCCTTCTAACGAAGCTGTGAAAGGAACAATTAAGTGAATATCGCAAACAATTGCCTATCCAGACTGAGCACCTATTAGCCAGTCAACATCTAAACATTCAATCTTTGAGAAGTAGTGAACACTGTCTATATGTAAAAATGAGATGGCAAGCTCTACAAAGTGACACATTTTTTCTTTATATCTACGAATTACCTAATGTAGTCTAACAAGTTGAAAAACCTTGAAGAAATAGGAATAGTTACAGCAAAATCAATTCAGATAAACAATCAGCAGCAAAAGCCTCCATCCCAGTCTTAAAACCTTATTCTTAATTTTTCATAAGATTGTTAGCAGTTTATTTTTTTTTTATTTCTCCAGAGGCATCCCTCACTTCTTGGTTTTGACTGGGACGGAAGCCTCAAAATGTTCTCTGGAAGCAACCAACCCCCCAGATTCAAGGTCTTCCCACTCTACACAGGTTTTAAGCAGAACTGCAATGGGGAGAATCAAATCTGTAGACACAAATATACACAAAGAAAGGGATTTGGACCTTTTCTTCACAGAATTTCTATTAAATTGTGACAAAACTATTTCCTCCTGTGCAATGTCCAGCCTTTGGGAAAATTAGTAGTAGGGAGAATTATAAATGCTGTAAGAAGTCTCATTGTCAAAAGTACATATTAAAGAATTATGTAATACAGATGTAGAAATATTCTGAAGACAGTTTATCAGCAAACCTATCCCATTCATCAGAACAATCCACTGTGTGTATCTGTGTGTATTTGTACACATATATATACATATATACACAATTAGTGTGTGTCTGTTCAGTGTGGAGTGTTACTTTAAGCTACATTAACAGAATATCCAGCTCTCCTTTTCAACTTATCCTTAGAGTTTAGAAGTTTCACCAGCTTTCTGGTTTTCTTTAGGTCCAAAATTGCTAAACTTTTCAGTGCTCCTGACTCTTAAATTTATGTTCCACATCTTCCTTTCTGCCTATGATAATGAAGAGTCTGTAAATCACAGTCTATACTGGAAACTGATTACAACTGAAGTTATGAAATCAAGAACATGAGTTTACAGTATGACATTGATAACGGTCTATAGCTGATTTATGGTTCATTATTATAAATCAATAAATAAATAAATCCACACACTTTTAAGACATCATTTGTTTTCTGATTTCTTTGGCAGGATTTGACTGGCTATTCCTTCTTATTTTAATAAATGCTACTTAGAATAATAAAATACTTAAAGCATAATCATATTTTTCTGTATTTCCATTTAGTCAGCTAAATAATGTCAGTGATGACATGGTAGTCTGAAAAGTATAAACTGAATTCTGTATGTGCTTGGTAACATCAATGTAGTATCACATGTGTTGCATATTAAACTGTATGAAAACACACTACTTTGCATGTTATAAGGCCAGCTTCGAGTTGATTGGTATCTGTTTCATGACTCCATTTGATTCAGTCAGTTTCAGAAGTGGACGATCAGTTCACATTGATAGCATTAAAAATTATCAATCATCTACTTTGTTCTAATAAGGCACGACCAAATACCTATAGTTTAAAGTCCAATAAATTGCCTGCCTGATAAACTGAAGATTCATCTTTACGTTCCTAAAGAATTCAGAACTGATAAGGGATGGACATAGCTCATCTGATCAGAAATCCCTAATCTGTGTTTCACTGTCTTTACAAATTCCCCAAATAATTCTGAATTAGATGCAAAGTTTCACTCTTTGTCTTCAATATCTTCACAGAATTTTCCCACATTACTTCTATGAACTGTTTTCCCATGATAGTTACATCTCACTGGAACAGTCAAACTGTTACCCTCAAGAGTGAATCTTGGGACAAAGATAATTGTGTTCATAACTGATGTAGAAATTTTCATCTTGTTTCCAGGTGATGTCCCTTTCTTTTCAGTTATAGTGACTTCAATACAAAGTGAAGACCTAGATAGACCTTGCCTTCCTATCAAACTCCAGCAGAATTCACACTGTGAATAAGAAAGGCTGGTTACTGCAGGTCAAAAGAAAAGGTCAATACATCCTAAAATGACCATTACAGAACAATTCTCAGGTATCTTGGTATTAGAAAAATTGCAGTTATTGTGCAAAGATGGATAGATATATAGGATGGTTGATTGCAGTACTCAACCTGGCCAGATTTCTTCCTGCTTTATTTATGCCTGAGTTACTCAGACATATACAGATTTCATTCAATTGCTTAATACAATAATTTCAAACAATATTTAATTTAACCCCTTTTGTAAAATCAAGTAGCTGTTTAAAAACAGGCTAAAATGTCTTCACAATCTTTAAAATGTGTTGAATGAAATCAAACCTATTGTTGTCCTTATGAGGTTTGTTTATGTTTCAGAGAACTCTTCTTAATGGTAAAAATATATCATAGGTGATAAAATTAGAAGTTACAATTTTTACTGCCACAGGTTGTAGGCTACTCTGTTGCCTATGAATGGCAATGCTCATTTTACAACATCCATAATTATGATATATTGCATAAATGAATTCTTTAATATTACAGACTTTGTTCATTTCTACTTCTAATATTTGTTTTCCTTATGCTTCTCTTGTGTATCACTTTTGGGGGAAATAATAATGACTGACATAATAACAATTTATTTACATATTATATATTATATGCCATTGTAAAAATCAATATCTAACTTCAAAGAAAATTATGAGCTCAGTTTAGCATAACAGATTATGTTTAAAAAATCAATAAGGTTTAATTAGTTATTAGGCTTAAAAATGCACACGGCTATGTTGCTGAATTGAAATCTAATTTTGTTATATTATTCATTTTATCTCTTTGTGAAAATAAAAAGTGTCGTAAGTAAGTCAAATGCTGGATCTCGATACATACATTTTTACTGATGTCAGAATGGGTAAAGACGGAACCAATAAAGTGTAATAGAACAGTTTAGAGAAGACTGATATGAATTAAGTTTATCTTGGCCTCCTTTAGTTACTGCTTTTCATACGCTTTATGTGTCCCTTAGTCTGTGGAGTAGTGCTTCATAGTAAGCCTCATCCAGTCAAGTTAACAGAAATCTAGTGAATACAGTAACCCCATCTTCCTCTTTTTGTTGGCACTTTCTGGTTTCAGATGCAGCATAAAGAGCCATTTGAACTTCTTCCAGTTGTCATCTTGCTTCCTGGAGAAATTAACGACCGGGGAAATTTAAGCTCCATTGTTCTAACCAGTGCTGAGGTTTTGTTTTTCCCTCTTTATTTCTGGTAGCATGCTGTGGTTGGTGACCCATCAGAGTTTACAGTCTTTGTCAAGCAGGATTAGAGCTAGGCAGTGTGTTCATCTGCACAGCTGCCACCCTGATCATGTCCTTACTCTCACTATGCAAACAGTTAAAAGCATGGCCATTTCCAGTGACCTCATGTGTGCATGCCTCCAAGAGACCCAGCATGGGGAGGGGACTTTGCATCATACGATGTCATCATGGTCACAGGGAAATACTGAGGCTTTTTTGACACTATGGCTATGTCCCCTCTCAAGCCTTGAAGGGGTCTCTGCCAAGCACCGACTGATTGCAGCTCCCCATTGAGGTCAGCTGGGACAGAGTGTATCAGCCAATTCATTCCGCTATACAGCTTAACGCAGAACAGACTACAAACTGAGATTACAGACTAGTTTAGATATATAACAGCTCTCTGTTAAAAGGCAGCGATATCGGGAAATGTTTCTACGTCTCATCTGGTTTAGGCAATATTTTATCATACGATAAATGGGCTTATAGGGCCAGATTTATTACTCTTTTTAATGCTTAAAGATGCAGGCAGATTTATAGCAGAGTTTTCTCCGCTGCTTTAATAGATCGCACTGCTTCTATCAAACAGAAAACCTACTTCAGCACTTTGGGAAACACCAGTAAGGGTTTGCCTGCGTTTAGGTACATAAAACACTCCAGGCACAAGGGATATTGTGGGGAAGTAGGAAATGTTTATGAAAGCATGACAGATACACAAGTAACTCCTTGAGTGGATAAAAAAGAGTGATAAAAGAAGATCCCTGCTTATTTGGCATCAATTCATAGTTCATCAGTGTCAGATCTGATAATCTTTTGTTGACATTCTCCATAAAATTTTTTCTTCTTCAATCTGAATAGCGATGTTGAATGGAGTTAATGTGCATTGAATTTTCTAGTAAATTGCTAGTTTGGTTTTTTTGTTATATGCCCATAAATTTCTGATTAAAATCCATACAGTGGTTCATGGTCCACAGCATACATATCACAGTTCTCATAATCGCAGTCGCTCATTTACGGTTTCATACACCTAACAATGAATGTTCAAGAAAAGAAATCCAATGTCGAACGCGTAACACCAGAAGGCAGAAAGTATAATGATTTATTTTTAACAATCTACATTCTTACAAGATTTAATAAGGAAATTACAATTGTCATCTTGCGTTCAGCACAACATTCTCCCACTAAAAATTATGACTTGGTAGGGGATATTACTTCTGTGCATAATCAATATCTTTGCTTTAGAAGAAGTCAATTTATTCTTCATTTACTGTAACACAGAGAACAGTAAAAGACTTGTCAGTTTTAAAACATTACAGAAAAAACTCCATGGGCAGCAAACAGTTACTGGCTCCAAAAACAAGGACTGGCATGGAAATTTCTTCTTCCTAGTTCTTTCTTTTTCAACTATAAGGAAAAGAAATCATTACGTTTACATTTTAATTTCTTATCTTTTTAAAAAAATTTCAAGAGATGTGAACAAACAATTAAACTATAAAAATCTTCAGTCTGTTGTCCGCATTTATACACAACACCACTAGCTATATAAACGATTACAGTAGTGTTCTGGCACTTACAACATGTCACATGGTATATATGGCTAAATGTAATAGGAAACTTTCAAAATATTCTGTAAGAAGAATGTGAGAGAGATATAAAAGTTTTCTAATTTGCAATGGTAGAACATGCATCCTCATCAAATTCATTTTGTGAGCTGGAATTTCATCATTCCTTTTTACTACTTGAGGCCACTGAAAAGAATTAATTTGTATACATAGATTTAAATAGATTGCTTTCACTCTGTTTAAAAATTCATGAATAAAAGTTCTGAGATTTTCCATTTATGCAGACTGCAATATTTCCCCACATTATGCATCTGGAAAAAAGAAAAGCAATGAACTAAGTGTTGAAATCTAAAAGTGAATTTCACAATGAAGTAAAAGAGTAAAGAAATGGTTAAAGAGTTAAAAAAAGGGGGGGGGGGAAGGGAAGGAAAAAATATACTTATGAATATTGAATTCCTTTTATCTAGATTAATATACCTTATTTTAGAACAGCCTTCACAGAGTCAAGAAAAGTACTTTAGACTCTGAAGTATCTACGGGGTAAGGCTGATACACACTGGGTGAGAGGAGAGCTAAATCCTGCTGGAAATCCGACCAGCTCCCCTTTCCGTGGATGTGACAGTGGTATTGATGGCTACCAATACCAGCCAGTTCCAAAGGGAAAGAAAAAAAACCCACTTAATATTTTTTTCATCACCGAGTAAGCTCCCAGTGACTTGACATGTTATAAGTAAAACATGATTTGTCTCTATTTAACCCCCATTTATGAATTAAAATTATGTTTTTGCTGCTACAATGATTAAAAAATTAGTCATACTCTACTGAATCTGATATAAATGACTGTCACTTAGATAGTTCTGCAAGAAACAATTTTCTATCGTATTTCACTGAAAGAGTTCAGCAATTTTCTCTTGCTGAATGAATGTGACTCATCATTCCAGACCAAAGAGCATGTCCGGACAAAATGGGCTCAATCATATTGTTAGGAAGGAAAAATTTAGATGCCGAATTAGCATATGCACAATGTTTGGCTCAGAACCTGCTATAACAAAATCCTCTACGATCTCAACTAATGAATTAGCTTCTGTAGCAAAGAGCTTGGCTTACACTCCTTGCAAGGCATAAAGAACAATATAAGATGCCTACTAAACAGTAATATACATCCTTTGAAAAGAACCCCACTCTGATACTCTTGTATCATAAGTTTGAAATAGGTTGAATTTGAAGCAAAAACTTCTTTATACTAATTCCTTAAAGTTTAACTAGGGATCTTCATTTTAAAGTGTAGGAATCTCTACAGTTGGACCCAAAGACACTGATAGTGTTGAAAGAGATGTCTGAGACCAGATGCCAAGTGGGTTACACATACATATCCACACAAATGTAAGTACTACTGAGGATGTTAAAAAGCTAAAAAGAGATAGCTTTTAAAGATTTTGTCCAAATTGTTATAATCAGATGCTTAGCTCTGCCTACAGTATTTAATGTTGCTTAAGTGTTTTCATTATCATGTTAAGAATTTTCTCGTGCTTCATCTCCTAGCCTTTGAAGACAGAAGGATGGGACACCAACCTTGGTATCTGCCCTCAGAAAAGATCTCTGGCAAGTTTTAACACAGTCATTTCAGGCGTTTTAGTGAGGGGGACCTAGGAACAAAATAGTATTGTCATTATAAAAAAATTATAGTAATTATTGAAGTGCTCAAATACCTTGAAGGAAAGAGTCACAAAAATGAAATCTGAGAGAGAAATAGCCCTCTGGTAGGGAAAATACCATTCAATGTTCCATAAAGCAGTGAGTTGTCAGAAGCTCTCTGAAAATCCTCCTTCCTGCATGCAACACAAATGGTATGATTGCTAAGAGAATTTTAAAACATTGTTTTAAAGGTGGAGGAGAAAAACACCCCAGCCAGCATACCGTACCACGAGAAGAATGACAGAGATTAAGTGCAGTACTGCTGGAACAAACCCATATTCTACATAAGCTGTTCGGGATCCACGCACAGCAAATGGATCATGTGCTTTTGGAATGTCATCTGTCTCTATTAGACCTTTGACACAAGATACTGAAGACTCAAACACTTCTGGACATTGTCAGGTGGAGAAGGAACAGTAAGGAAGAAGGGTGATACCTCAAAAAATGAAATCACATGAAGCAAGTCTTTTAAGACAACGTGAGAAATGTAAACTGAAGCATTTTCTTTCCCATCAACAGGACAAGGCAGCAGATTTGACATACTTTTTTTTTACTCCACTGATTCATATTTTGGTTTGTACTTCCAAATATTTCAGTTACAAGTCAGAAACTGGATGTTACTGTGAGGGCTATGTACCTCCCTCAAAAAAATCTCCGGTTTAATCTAAGCTGATTAATTTATTTACTGTGGAAGCTAGAAGTTTATTTAAGTTTTACAAGTTAGGGCTTTCCTGGACATATTTAAATTCACTTTCAGGTTTAATCTTTGGGCAATAAATGTCAATCTTTCAAAATAACACATATTCTGTAAAATAGCACAAAGATGTAGACATGGCGATCTTCCATACTTATATGTGAAAATAAGGAAAAGTATGACCAAAGTAGGTAAAAGATGGTACTTAGATGCCTCTTCAGCTATTGCAATTGGTTTGGTTTAAAGGAAAGACTTCCATACATTGAAGCTTACTTTTACACACCCTTTAAAGTAGGATTTCCTTTGCACAGCTTTTGGTTGTTCTCATTAAAACAATTTTATGTCATATTTTCTAAATGTTAATATTAGATACAATGTTTGGAAATTTTATACTTCAGTAGGGTACCCACGTAATTACAATCAGAATGTGCAATCCTGTTAACACCATTTGTTCTGCAAAGTTATTGACAAATACTATTTGCCATTATCTAAAAATATTTAACCCAAATACCAAACTATTGGTATTATTAGTGATTATTTCCACTATCTGCTTTCTGGAAAACATCAGTTTGCTTCCTTCTTCTTGTTCCCGACTGAAAGCACAGTATTTGTTTTAGATCCTGGGCTGCATCTGCAGGGGCATTACTAGCAGAGATAGAGATGTGATCATCCCACTCTACTTAGCACCTGTCAGGCCACACCTGGAGTACTGTGTCCAATTCTGGTCCCCACAATTCAAAAAATATATGGACTGATGGGAGAGGGTCCAAAGGAGGGCCACAAAGATGATCAAAGGGCTGGAGAACCTGCCCTATGAGAAAAGACTGGAGGAGTTAGGTCTTTTCATCTGAGAAAAGAAGGCTGAGGGGGATCTTATCACAGTATTCCAGTACTTAAAGGGTGGCTACAGAGAGGATGGAGGCTGTCTCTTCACAAGGAGCCACATGGACAAGACAAGGGGCAACGGGTACAAGTTGCACCAGGAAATGTTTCATCTTGATATAAGAAAGAAATTTTTTACAGTGAGAGCAATCGATCGCTGGAGCAACCTCCTCAGGGATGTGGTAGAGTCCTCATCGCTGGAGGTTTGCCAGATGCGATTGGACAGGGTGCTAGATGATCTCCTCTAGGCTCCCTTTCCCACGAAAGGTTGGACCAGATGATCTTTCGAGGTCCCTTCCAACCTGGGCTGTCCTATGGTTGTATGATTATAATTTACATAGATTTGCCTGATGTGACTAGTACAGGCTACGTTAGGAACCTTTCTGACATTATCAAATCAAAAGAAAAGTCATAGTAAACAAATTTTAGATCTTCTGTAGATAATGGAAAATAGGATAGCTGGAGACTTCCTGGGGTAAATGGGTTTTACAGCTGCACTGCCCGAATTGCAAAACCACCAGAGACCAAAAACAGGGTAAGACCCTTTAATGTTGCAAACCTCTCTCAAAACAAATAGCTTAAGGACTTTAGCTACCCAGCAGCAAAAGAAAACCTGGTTCATTTTGCTTTAGGTAAAACTTTCATCCCATGTAGTATGCCACTCAGTTTTGATGTAATATGGAGTACTGCACATGGAAACGAGCGCTTCAGAGGGGATCTTTGGAGGTCTGAGGTGTGTAATCCACCAGGCTGGTAGTTAAGCTGGGAAAACACAAATGCTCAGAAAAAAAATAATGCTGGCCTACATTTACAGTACAAAAATGAACTCTGCATATGAAAATCAGGAAAATAGACAAAATAGATGTACTGGATGCAGGTGCCCAGGTGCTGGCAGCGGGGACCTGCAGGGAGGCCTCTGTGAGGAGAGGCCAGGGTGGCCCCAAGCCGGTTCCAGCCGGCGCCAACGGGCCGACTGCAGGGCACAGCTGAGGGGAGCTGGTGGTGCCTCTCAAGATGATTTCCCCGAGTACTTAAATATTTGTCTTCTTTGTTTCTCAATACCCAAATCAGATATTAAATTTATTGGCAAGGAATTAACTTAAATTCCCCAAGTTGGGTCTGTTTTGCCCACGACAATAGATGGAGCATAATTTTGTTTAAAGATCAGTTATTTGAATTATGTTGGCCTGAAAAATAGAGTAGGTCTGAATTTCATTTTTGCCTCTAATGGGAATTTGTCCTTAAATATGAGCAGCCTAGAACTGTCAAGTTCGTTATTAGTACCTTGCATTTTTATAGAGCTTTTCATACTGAAATTTCCCAAAATATTTTATAAATTACAGCCTACTGGTCATCCAGCTTCCTGCCATTTACAGCATTTCCAGCAATAAAGAGTAAAGAATAATTTTGGCAATGGAAATGACAGGCATATTTCATTTAACGTACTTTTTTCAACCGCTTTTGGAAAAAAAAAACGCGCTGGCTGCCTTCCAGGAACAAGAATTCATCACTGGAAAATTACCCCTAATATCTTCTCAGAAAGAACATTTTGTGGAGTCGGTACATCTCGAAGAGGTAACAGGAGCTATTTAGGCTGTGCTTCATCTGTCTTTGCCATGAAGACAGCTGGCGCTCCCTATGAGAGGAAGGAGCTTGTGCGGTGGCTGGGGCTCGGACGCTGGATAAAGGAAATCCCTGCCGGACGCCATGATGCTGAGAAATGACCGGAGAGTTCAGACAACTTCCCCGGCAGTGAGAAGCCACCTCAGATGGCCCACGTGTGCTGCAAGAGGTGGGAATGTGAACAATTGGGGTCATTTCCCACACAGACAAGCAATTAGATAGGGTGGTGGGTTATTATCGCCCTATATCATGAATAGCTTATCACGTAGTTTACTAACAGCCTTCTAAACCAACAGTTAGGTGAACATACAACTTTGCTAATCTTCTGCAGAATGCTTGCTTTATCCACAAAACAGCAGTGAGCCTTTTTTTTTTCTTTTGGAACTACAGCCCAATAGGAGAAAAAGAGCAACATTTGCCAGATCTGGGAGAAACATAGTTCAGGATAACATATTTAGGGTTAGGTCTATTTCTCTGAGAAAGTATCAACATTTCCATCTTTGGTCTATATTCAGAAATGTATGATACAGTTTCTAATCACACACTGTCATGCAAGGCAGAGCTTTTCATGGTACCTGGTTAAAATAAATAAATTTATAAACTTGATTTTCTTTCACTGAAACTGTGTAAGATAGAAAAAGTTTTGAACTTTGCACTGTTTTCTTCAGCATTTTGGGGGTGGTCATTACTCTTACATACTTACTAAAAGAAAAAAGTATATTCTTTAATGAATTTTTAATATGTCAGAATGAAGGTTTAACAGCTTGTGACTAGGGAGTTAAACATTACAGTACAGAAATTTCATTTTCAGTTTGGTTTTAAAAAGCTCTAGTTTACTATATTGTTTAACGTATGTAAAATAAAATAATATATTCTGTTTCTTCTTCAGCATTTCAACAAGTGAGGACCTAAGAGCAAAATTTTCAGGCAATGGTACATGCAAATTTCAACCTTTGCCTATAGAAAAAGAAAAAAATAGAGGACTTTAGAAAGAACATCTTCTTTTTCCTTTTGGCACTCTTTGTCTATTTAAAAGTAGCAAAAAATGCAAAGCCATTGCATGAATAATTCATATTGAAGTCATCCTGGGCCAGATTTACAGAAGCAGATTTTTCGTTATCTGATTCGTGCTCTGAATGCAAACATAAATGCCCTTATGTGGAATATGTGTCTGTGTACACTCGTTATACATTCAGTGGTTTCCAGAATATTCCCTGGGTGTGCTACTTAAAATTGTACAACCTAATGATTAAAACCACAAATAGTGATATGCAGTTCTATGCAAAAGATCATTATTTTCTGGTCCTTTCACCCTGTGTTCATTAGATATGGGATATTGCTACTTTTACTTTAGCATCTCTCTCACCCTGCTAAACAGTTTCTTGTCCTCAGCAGTTCTGTTAAAGTGCGACTGACAAAGGATGCTCAGGATGATGGAGAGTTTGTGACTAATTAAGGAGATTTGGGGGAAAAAAGGAAAAAAATGTGCCTATTTTCTGCTTTAAATGTGTAAATGCAGTGAGATGTCTCAACCATGTCAAGATATATTTATTATATAACTGTTTCTCCTCTACAATAGATTACATCTGGTTTTCAGGACATTTCTAAAAAGTTTATTAGTAAGCTTATTACCATAAGCTGGGAAGTTGCAGGAAAGGAGTGTTTTGTTTCCCCAAAGCATTTGCTACTGATGACTGATGGATACAGGTTACTGGTTTAGGCTATGTTATTTTCCTCATATCTGATCCTGACCCGATCCAGATTTTCAAATAAATTATTAGCTTGTACATAGTACCCTAATAATTTAGACAAGTTAATTCATTCCATCTACTGTTTTCAAATTATTTGGTTTAATTATCTGTTGATAGCCAATTGTGTGAGGAAGGGTGGGTCTTTGTCAAATACAACACCCAATATTTTCTTCTTCGATGATTTAACAGAATGGTGGAATAATGAATTACTTTCAGCGAAGGAATAGTGAATAACATTCTTCCAACCCCATTGGCATCCATATTAAAAACCCTTGGATTTAGCATTGCAGATATTTTCACCAGTGTTTCAGAGTATTCTGCTTGATTAATCATAATTACGACCACGCAAACACAGCAAACCGCAGCTATCTTACTCCTACGCACCTTTCTAACTGATTGGCTGGTTTTCCCTGCTTACTATGCCAAAGCATGATTATTCTGTAGGAGCTGGTGCTACTTCAGCTATTGTTAATTTTTAATGGTTACACAGTGCCAGTATTTTTACAATCTCATTGCAAACACAGATGGATTCAGAAGCCCTTTGCATAGGTATCATAAAGGTACAGGAATGGCCAATAGTAATGGTCCAGTATTCGTTTACCCCGGGTTTCCCAGTCTTTTTCACAGTCACTTTTTTCTCTATCTTGAATTGGTCAGTGCCCTGCTCCAGAATGAGACCACAGGACACAAATAAAGCAAACTCATTCTCAGATAAGGTGTTTGATGTGGAACAGTCTGCTGCAGTTCAAAGATGCCACTGGGAAGACAGTGAAAAAGTCCATGGAAGTACACAGAATTAACTCACCAGAGAAGGTGGCTGCTAAACGCTAAGTCATTAAATTTTTTTCCATGCTAATAGCATTTGGGAGGGGTTAATTAGAGCAGAGGTTAGTTAGATTGATCTGCCGGATTTCATTCAAAACAAGAGAAGACCAGAGGGTCTTAGGAACAGTTTACCCATTTTTAAATATTTTTTACAAAGTAATTTAGCTCTGAAAGAGCTCAGAAAAGAGCAGCTCAAATGTCCAAAGTCTGCCAAAATCACAAAGTCTTACAGGGGAGAGTGATTGC
>NW_008795036.1:2505156-2527935 GCF_000699145.1 Aptenodytes forsteri
CTACCTCTGTAACGATAAAAGCTACAGAAGGGAAAAAAGTCCACAAATCCATAGCTACTTCTGCAATGTATTCAAAAAGCCCTTTTAGATTCTTAGAAACTAAAAGTAAAATCTGGCAGTTGTTTTAGATTTTTCCTTTTCACTCCTATTGAAAGATAATACTTAGCTTTTCTAGTATATTTATATATTTCAAGGTCTCTTTAGTGCCGTGGAATACTAACTCAGAAAATCTCTCAAATCATTACTAATAAAACAGCAGTTGAATGTTTCACGGAATAACCTTTGGTACAATTTATCATATATCTAAATTAGAGAAGGCTCCAAGAAAGGACAGGTGATGTACATTATGTTTTCCTCAAGTTACAAGGTCACATACAAACTCTTATTGCAGAACAGCTGTTTACAGGGGTAAACAGCTTTTCTAATAGTAGTTTATGTACCATCCTCTTACTCACATCAGTCTCAGCAAATATCTCCTAAATAGCTTAGCAGCTCAGGTTTCAATCTTCTGTCATGTGGTAATTCTATTAGATCTTCATCCTTGCATTATCTCCTCTGTTCCTTTCACTACCGACATGTTTTGTTTTTCTAACCAGTCAATTCCATTTTCAAGAGCCATCCTTCCATATGGCTAAGCTTTTCCAGTTTTCAAATGTCTTTGTAAGTCCCTAGATTTATTTTCTTAGACTATCCTACAAAACTCACTTTCATCCTAAGAATAATTAAACTGTTCTTTGTCTCCTGTGAATCATAACTTACACAAACTATATTCCTCTCTTATGTTTCACTCTTCAAACATTTCTTTCAACTTGCTAGTGACCTTCACTGCTGCTTTCTGAAATGTCTCCCGTTTCGTTAAACCTCTTTTTTCAGCAGTTAATTTGACTTTAGATATCTCAGTATTTGACTTTTTTGTTGTAGAAGTCCCCGTCTGTAATTATCTTTCTGTTCTTTGTCTTAAAGCAGCTACGTTTGTACCCTAAATCTCTACTGGCGACTTTTCCAGCAATAAACTTGATGACATCATGTATAATTGACATTTATTCCAACACCTTCTCCTTTCCTTGCAATTAGCTTCCAGCATTCCCTCAGTGAATATCTGCCATTGGTGTTCTTTTCATTTCCCTGATTTAAAAAAAAAACAAACGTTCATCAGATACCCTCTCTGGGCTGCTTCCCAACGTCCCAGGTGAGCTTATGGCAGTATGCGGGGATGAATAGGCCTTATACTTCCCATTTGGATGCAGTAGCTCTGGCCACCATGAGGCAAAGGCAGTTTTCTTTATAGAAACCTTTGGTTGCAAGTTTAATTATCTCACTGCAGTAACCCTAGTCCCCTCTGCTTTGCCCCTGACATGTTCTCTCACCAGGGTCAGCAGTAAGGACTCCAGACCCATACAAAGATGCAGCATGAGAATTTCAGGTGAAGAAACAAAGGATCAAGCCTCCTACACCAAGTCTTAGATCTCGTCTCCTCCAAAAAATGTTTCTCCCCAAACAATGGGGTTTTGTTCCCATTTTACTTCGGTTTTACAGGGTACTTTTAACTGGTCTGCTTTAATGAGACTTCACTGACTTGTTTCCCATAGCAGTTCCCTGAGTATAGCTGAAGTTTTCTACTGATTAGGTTATTTAATACTTTTATCATACCAAAATCCATTTTATGTCTGAGGTAGATGATTGTGCTGGTTTTGGCTGGGACAGAGTTAATTTTCTTCATGGTAGCTAGTATGGGGCTGTGTTTTGGATTTGTGCTGAAAACAGTGTTGATAACACAGGGATGTTTTCGTTATTGCTGAGCAGTGCTGACACAGAGTCAAGGCCGTTTCTGCCTCTCACCCCACCTCACCAGCGAGTAGGCTGGGGGGGCACAAGGAGTTGGGAGGGGACTCAGCCGGGACAGCTGACCCCAACTGACCAAAGGGATATTCCACACCATATGACGTCATGCTCAGCATGTAAAGCTGGGGGAAGAAGAAGGAAGGGGGGGACGTTCGGAGTGATGGTGTTTGTCTTCCCACGTAACTGTAACGCGTGATGGAGCCCTGCTTTCCTGGAGATGGCTGAACACCTGCCTGCCCATGGGAAGGAGTGTATGAATTCCTTGTTTTGCTTTGCTTTGATTCTCTCCCCCATCCCACCAGGGGGGAGTGAGCGAGCAGCTGTGTGGTGCTTAGTTGCTGGCTGGGGTTAAACCACGACAATGACAAATAGAGTTTACTTTTCAAGGCACAGATAAAAAATTGTAAGTCCGCACAGGCTTTGCTTAGATAATACAATGTAATATGGACTTAATGAGCTATAAATAACATTTGTTTAATATTTGACATGGTTCTTTCAAGATCTATTAAAGCATTTTCATATGACATGAGACAAAACAGGAGAGGTTGGTATTTGCAGCTTCTCTTCTTGGATGTAATTCCCAGGTACAATGGTAACCAGAGTACAAAGATGTAGGTTAATACTGCAAAAGGTAAAAAATTGCTAATGATACTGAGAAGAACCCTACTTGTTTCAGCCTCGTCAGTAGATATTCAGAAAGAAAACCGCATTTGCTTTTCTAAAAGATTGCCTGTTTTCACAAATGATTTACTGTTGATAGTGCACTAAATTTCATCCCAGTGTTGTCCTTCCCCATCTGTATACAAAACCTCCCCAGGTACAGAAGCAGCGTGTCCAGACTCCAGACAGAGGAAACTATGAGAACTGGGTGAGTTATGTAGGATTAAAGAGACGCAGAGTGTCTCACAGCCCAACAAAGGAAAAGTATTTTCTCCAGTGCATACTGTAGGAAGACTTTAACAAAACCAAACATATTTACAGAGTCTCCCTTATCAGTCTGAATGAGGATTTATTAAGCCTGAGGCAGTTCTCAGCTGTGTGATCTATGGGAACAGTGCTGCTGCAGAGCAATGGAAAAGGACTGCTGGCAACAGCGAGCGGTCGAGACCGGAGGGATCGGGGGATATTCAGATTTCTGCTCTCAGGCTGTCCTCCCCCATTTCTCAGGCAAAACTCTGGATCTGAGCTGCTTGCTCAAAACAGCAACAGGTGCCATTTTTCATTTCAAAAGTACTTTACATTATTTGATTACTCTTGGTCCTTCGGGAACTTTTTTCTTGAATGACATAAGAGGGAACAGTTTCTTTCAAAGAGAATAAATAGTTTATTCAGAAGCCAGATCAAGGCCAGATCAAAATTCAGTAATTCTCCGAATTCTTTAATAAGGAGTTTCACAGTAACATTATGCCAATTAGAATAAAAAGAAAGGAGGGGTGGTTTTTTGGTTATTTGAATATGCAGCCACAAAGTTCTAATCTTAAATGTCGGTATTGCGAGTAGTTTTATTTACAACTGAGGTACTCTGCTTTCAGTTCCAGCTGCTCAATATGATGACCAAATATTGATATCACAAACCGGTAAGGATTCAGCTCACCATATTACTCAAAGGAAGTATCTCTGGCTATCAATAAAGAGTATAACCCACCCCCCCGCGCCAAACTAATGCTAATAAAAATTCTATTAAATTCATTTATTGCAAAGAAGAGACGTCTCATTTTTCTTTGTCATGTGCTTTCTATGTCGCTTTTTGCTTCGTGCTTTATAGTGATAAGACATCACTTGTTCCAAATGATTAACATCAAGATAGTATCTCCAGGTATCAAATATAAAGTATCTCCTATGTCACGTAGGTAGGTGAGATTATCCAATTACCCATAAACATTGTTTTGGTTTCCGTGGTTACTCAGGGGATGCTAGCATTTTTCTTCCACGCCATTGGTTGCCAAGGCTACAACAAGTTGTTACAAAATACAGCAGTCACAAGTCCGGATTGCAGGGGTGTAGTCCTTCTGCATGCGGCAGCTACTTGCAGTAAATCTCGCTTGATGCAGCATTTGAATCCTGAAGGCGTTCTCAGCAGCGTTCTTCTTTGGGTTAACCAAGTTACTAAGTTGGATATAAAAGGAGAAAACGCTCACCGAAGCTATCAACCGTACAAAGTATACGAGACTGGCATAGCTACATTGGCTGAAATAAAGCACTTGGATACCTCTGGCAAAAGATGGGAATGTGCTGATCCTAATTACGTTATTCTCAAATAGAATCCCAACCCACATCAATGGAAATTGAATCAGAGCAGAATGTCTTCTACATTTAGGGCCCATATTACCTTGGAACAGGAATAATCTCACGCACTGTACAATAGTTACTTGTTAAAAAGAATTACAAATATTTGCAAATACTTGTAATAATAATGTCTGCTGCATTATGTAAACTGACAAAATGAGACAAAACAGCCTATAAACACAAGAAGGGATAAAAGAGGTTGCGCGCTCAGCTAGGCTTATGTTTTCCACTCACAAAACTCTAAAGACAATTTGATGTGGATGTTTATATGTCTAAGTGTCTGAACTGCAGGCAGAATACACGCGTGAAGTAACTGAACTGTGTTCAGAAATTGAACCCTTAATGATCTACATCAGATTGCATATAAAAGTAGATGCTAATTGTTTGTAATTTTACACTTCAATATATTAAAAAATAAAATCCTGCATTTTCATTAGAACAAGTGTTGTCGAAGATCTAAGCTTTTCACTTATTTCAAATTTTAAGAAGAAAAGTATGGCTGGAGTTTTCAGACACATGTAACTCCATAAAAACAAACAACTTGCTGAAAATAAATCAATTCGTATTGCGTAAAAACTAAAAAATTTCTGCATTGTGCTAGAACACACGATATGGTTCTACAACCTATAATATTTATTTTTAAAAACACAAAGCAAAATATAATTAAAAACTCCCCCCTGAATGGGCAGGAACATAATATACTGTTGTTGTCTGAAATGACAGATCACATTTCTCAGGCATAATATGACTCTGAATAATCAAAAATAACTTACCTCCCATAAAAGAAAAGATTTTCATTTTTTAATGAATCGTCATTTTTTGCCTTTAGAAAAAGTTCTAGAAATGCTGAATATCAAGTATCTAAAATAAAATCCTGAGTTGTTTTTGTTCTGTCTTGAGATTTTTCAGAACTGTGCTTGTCAAAGGACATCTCTTTATCTCCTCTATAAGATTTATTATAAGATTACTTTATTTAAATTTGGTTTCATGGTCTTTTTTTTTTTCCAATCCCAGACAGGAGTTTTTCAGTCATTTCCTCATATTATTAACAACATATTATTGACGATAACTTTTTTAAATACACAAAATGTACAGAATAATTAGAAAAAATAGAAATAGCTTTCTTCATTTCTGAAACACACACTGTCCTCCTAAATTCAGATACTGCTAACGTACAGTCTTACCATTGTTTAGGAACTTGATATGAGAATAATTTCCAGATTCCAAGAATTTGCCTTTTAAAATATTACATTGCAATTTTAAATGCTTGACCATTCTCGTGCTAAGACATTACAGAATCTGTGACAGGAGTCTCATTATCAGGAGAACAAGAAAGGGTTTTAAAATATGGTTATGTATTTATTTTTCTTCTGTCCGATTGCCTACTTTCCTTTTGTTAAACTGATTTCATTGACCCACCACAGAGTTTGCATTTGCAGTTCACTAGTCAATTAAAAATGCTAGTAGCCAGCTGACTAAACAACTGTATAAAGAGACTTGCAAATTTATAATTGTAATACTTTATTTAGGATCAAATTCAATTCCAGTTGAAATTTAAGCAATAGTTATATTCTATCAACTGTAGTTGGGGACTGAATTCCTAAGCTACCAGTGTAGCCTGTAAACCTAAGGTATTAAAATAACCTCTGGAATTCATTAGAAAGTTGCAAGCTTTATGCGGGAACTGGTCCCCAACAGACCTTGAGCCAAGCAGAAAACGTTCTGATAACACTGTCAAACGCGTCGATATAAAGTATAGAGCTAAATCTTTGCTACCTCTAGGATTGTCCAGAACATGAAAATTGAATCTGGATGTTTAGCTGTGTTAGGACTACGTTAGGATGCTTTTAAGTCCAAGATTTTGTTGTGACCCATTATTCAAGGGCTGTCTGAAACCAGCTTTATGGAAGAGTTGCACTCCAATTCATGAAACACGCTTCAGTGCACCAGAAAATAGCTGCATAGATAATATTGTAGATGTTGTAACACAGATAACATACTGCAAAAATTCAGCACACTGTAGAAAATCGTATAAAGCAGGAATATGCTGCACAGTGTGGGTGTTTAGGAAATCAGACTTTTCTGATACCTTTTTTGAGCCGTTTCTTTGAAAATGCAACCTTCCTATGCTTTCTATCGGCTACCAAGTTGTGTGAGTTTGCAGCTATCGAGCTTTGTACCTTCTTACCGATGGATGGTATGGAAACTAAGAGCTAACACAGGGTCAAAAGGAACCTGCGTATTCACGGACTACAAATACATAGACACCACAATCAGCTCCTGAACCCTGGGCCAAATATGGCTGGATGCCAGGTGAATATTAAGGCTATCGTATACTTTTCCATGGCTATCTGCTTTTGGCAACTATATAGGACAGGATACTGCACCAGATGAACTTTTGGTTTGTCTGCACTTACGTAAGAAATATTTGAAATTTGATTTTAATAAGGAGCTCTCCAACATAAAAAAGGGTAAGAATGAGTTTTCTATGAAAGATTTTGCTCAAGATAAAATTACACTGTGAGACACAAAAACGCTTGAAGCTCTGCCTGGCTAATTGCAGATAGCTTAGATTTTCCGTTCTGGGCCCTCCATCACTCCCTACAACTATAAACAAGGCAGTAATATGGTTATAAAAATGGATCCTGGTGACATTGTTTCCTCTTTCATAAGCCTCTATCTGCTTTAATGTCCCTATCCCAGTTGGCTATTACTTTTTGCAAGGGTGCCTAGCAGGGTGATTTCTGGTAGAGTGTCTATGCCTGCCTCCTTTAAGTCTGGACTGGAGCTCACGGAGCCAGCTGAGAAACCAGAAAGGCAGGGGGGCCTGTCATTTCACTAGAATTAAACATGTATAAACTGTGACAATGTGTTTAATTCCTCTGTTTCCAGAGCTGACTTGTTTTCAAGGACTTTAATGCTATGGGAATTAACTATTGCGGGCAAGAGAGATGAACTTCCACAACACGAGGGAAAGACTGCTGCAGGGATCAGAAGGGGAAAGAGCCCCCATCCAAGCCCCTGCCAGCGCTGCACACTCCCACTGCCCCCAGCTGCCTTCTGGCCTCGACGCCCACCTCGGAGGGTGCTAGCACCCTGTCCTGCCCCCGCGGCAGCCAGCACATGGGGCAATGCAGGTTCCCACCCCTTCCCCTGCCCTCACCTGCACCGGGCATCATGGCCAGACTGGTATCACCACGCTCGGGGGGCCGTGCCGCTGGCACGGCAAGGGGTGCACAAGCCTCCTTTGCGACATTTCACCAGACTTGGCCCCTGGGTGCCTGGGCCTTGCCGAGCAATGCATTGTGCCCTCCGGGGCACGGGCAGTCAGGGTGGGGCAGGTCATCATGCTCATGTAATAGGTTGCCCGTGCCCTACGGCCTTGGGGCCGCACGCCTCTCCGCTGGCTGTGACAGGTAAGTGAACATGTGAGATCACTGACAACACTGAGGTTTAGGAGAGGGTTAGTCAGCGTGAAGCAACTCTTGCTCTTAGACCAGGAGCCCTGCTTCCCTCCTGGCCTCAACAAGCTACTCAGGCATAAAGAAATGCCACATTTAAACACAGCTCTTCAATATTTTTGGTTTTTTGAAGGGCCACCATGATATAACAGCGTCTTAAAATATTGCCATAATATTTTAAAGGAACTATTCTCAGCATGCCCAAAAAGCTTCTCAGCAGTAATGCTGGGCTTAGAAACATCAACATGAACTCTCATGAAAGCTAAGCCAGAAAACTTACCACTTGATTTATTCAGTCATGTTCCCAAATAACTGAAAGCTCATAAAATCCTAAGATAGGTATTGCTTTTTATGGAAAACTCTCAAACGTACCAGCAGGAGAGAGTATTTGGGGTGGCTCGTTTTTTTTTTTTTTAATTTTGAAATGTTTTTATGCTTGCTTAGACTCGTGAGGGAAATGATGATGATAGAGAAAAGTGGGGTTTAACCTCTCTCATGGTTTCCCACTTTGCCATACTGGGTCTTTTTTTTTTTTTAACATGCTGGTATTTTATACAGTGGATCACACAGAGTATTAGCAAGAAGTACTCCTTTGACCTATGCATGTTTTTACAAGGAGTGAATCTGATGTTAAATTCAATTATTCCCCCTATTTTAAGTGATTGGGAACATTTCAGCATTAAGTTGATTGGACTGAACTCTGTGGAAGGAACACTGTTTGTTTTCTTTCAGCAGCTAACAGGTACTAACTCTGTAAAAAGCTTCTTAAAAATAAACTAGAAATGCCAGTACTGATCCTATATCTCCAAGTTTGGGAGTGTTGAGATTCAGAACTTGTTTGTTGTAAAATTAAGTAGCAACACTTCTGACTGTGGAAATTTGTGCTTGCATCAACAGCATTCAGGTAAGAGGGCAAGTTTCCTTTCTCTCTTTCTTCCCAAAGTGCAGAAATTTCAAAAGATCAGAAGAGTTGGTTTAGTTTTATCTGTATGAAGTATATGAAGTAGCGGTGTGCAGACTCCTATTTAATTTAAAGTCATGACAAGGGATTGAGTTTATATCTCAACCTAAATATAACACAATTAGCTATTTTTGCTTAAAAAAACAGAAGTTTTTTTTAAAGTTTTCCCTTTTCCTCCAAATAAAATCATGCTGTAAGTGCCTGACTTTTTCCATTATTATGAGGTCTGTACACTTCCAATGATTAACTATTTAAGCAAATGTTTGTTATGTCTCAATCCAGTAATGTTTGCACAGAGCTTCTAGGATAGATGGACAAATAATGATCTAACTGCAAAAATTACCACACTGACATGTCAAACATATAATTAATGAAAAACAAACAATTAGAACATCAGCATTAGTCATTAATACCTTATTATTTGTTTAGTCCATTAACACCTTAATCCAGCAGAAGAAAAATGGATGTCATTGCAGTAGTAAAAACACCAGGGTCTTACCTACATGATAGCATTGACTTAGCATTGGCCAGGACAAAAGTGTTCTTGCACAGACCGTGCAAGGTGGCGGCACTGCCGGGACAACACACATTCTGGTTCTAAAGCTATCTGAGTATTTGTGCAATACTTTCTCTTACCTGACAAAGATACAAACTTTATGTCCCGCACTTCTGAAAGCTGCAGGCTTTCAGGATAAGGGTACTTGGTTCCTGGATTATCAGCTTTATAATATTTCACAGTTTTTTAAAGATTTAATGCCATTTTCCTCTTTTTCTTTCCATATATTTTTATAACTTTGAAATAATTTTTTTTATGTTTGTTTAAGGCCTTCTATTGCCTTATTTCAAATAGTTGGGCCTGGAGTTGTGATTCTCTCAGGGAGACAGGATTTCCTACAGTCGTATCAGAGGAATAACGAATTTCGCTGGACACTGCTTGATGGGTTTGTCTCTTCAAGGTACAAGCTTCTCAATAGCCAAAAACCTCCCACTTTTTTTCTTTGGGTTCCGCAAACATACAAGTTTCACTTTTTTGACACGTATGGGCATTACATGAAGTAAAAAAAGATGGTTTGGTCTTTATACAAGCTCGAAATTATTTTTCAGTTGGTGTGGGACACACTATAAGTAGATTGCAACCTGGAATTACTGTGAGTATATAGAATAACAATTACAAGGGATCCTGCGGTTTTAGATGGCTTTGCAGACATATGGAACCAATTTATTATTGACTGTTTATGTGCTACTTTCATTGTCAAATATGCCAAAAAACATTCCAATTATAAATAGGTTATTTGAAAAGTTATTTCCAAATTCTGTAGAAAGATTGTATTTCTGCTTTGTTAAGCACACTTGCATTCCTGGATGCTTTCTGTGCCTTTTCCTGATATTTATAGCAAGGTGGCTGGGAATAGATGCTTTCACTGAGAGTATTATACAGCGTTGAACAGAAGAAATACCTTTGTACTTTGCAAATTAATTATTTTGCAGTCATACTTTCTTTCATAGCCTACTGTGAAATAAATCACTTTCTTTATAGCTACTTGCTTATTATGTATGTTTCCTAAATTAATTATTTACTCCCAGAACAGTTTCAAGTCTGGCTTTGTACAGCACACTAAACCTACAAGAAAAAAAGGAAATTACATTCTCTTAAACTTTTATTACAGCCCATTGTCTCTGCATATATAAATATGTGCATATTTGTGTATATGCTTAAAATATATTGAACAATCCACAATATCTTAATGAATCTGTAGCTGGGTTTTCTTTTCAGGTTTGGTCAATAAAAATCATCCTCTCTTTCTTCCCAAAGTGCAGAAATTTCAAAAGATCAGAAGAGTTGGTTTAGTTTTATCTGTATGAAGTATATGAAGTAGCGGTGTGCAGACTCCTATTTAATTTAAAGTCATGACAAGGGATTGAGTTTATATCTCAACCTAAATATAACACAATTAGCTATTTTTGCTTAAAAAAACAGAAGTTTTTTTTAAAGTTTTCCCTTTTCCTCCAAATAAAATCATGCTGTAAGTGCCTGACTTTTTCCATTATTATGAGGTCTGTACACTTCCAATGATTAACTATTTAAGCAAATGTTTGTTATGTCTCAATCCAGTAATGTTTGCACAGAGCTTCTAGGATAGATGGACAAATAATGATCTAACTGCAAAAATTACCACACTGACATGTCAAACATATAATTAATGAAAAACAAACAATTAGAACATCAGCATTAGTCATTAATACCTTATTATTTGTTTAGTCCATTAACACCTTAATCCAGCAGAAGAAAAATGGATGTCATTGCAGTAGTAAAAACACCAGGGTCTTACCTACATGATAGCATTGACTTAGCATTGGCCAGGACAAAAGTGTTCTTGCACAGACCGTGCAAGGTGGCGGC
Organism: Aptenodytes forsteri; assembly: GCF_000699145.1. Taxonomy (NCBI): domain Eukaryota; kingdom Metazoa; phylum Chordata; class Aves; order Sphenisciformes; family Spheniscidae; genus Aptenodytes; species Aptenodytes forsteri. The sequence goes on from NW_008795036.1 coordinate 2,516,108, forward strand.
ACTGCCGGGACAACACACATTCTGGTTCTAAAGCTATCTGAGTATTTGTGCAATACTTTCTCTTACCTGACAAAGATACAAACTTTATGTCCCGCACTTCTGAAAGCTGCAGGCTTTCAGGATAAGGGTACTTGGTTCCTGGATTATCAGCTTTATAATATTTCACAGTTTTTTAAAGATTTAATGCCATTTTCCTCTTTTTCTTTCCATATATTTTTATAACTTTGAAATAATTTTTTTTATGTTTGTTTAAGGCCTTCTATTGCCTTATTTCAAATAGTTGGGCCTGGAGTTGTGATTCTCTCAGGGAGACAGGATTTCCTACAGTCGTATCAGAGGAATAACGAATTTCGCTGGACACTGCTTGATGGGTTTGTCTCTTCAAGGTACAAGCTTCTCAATAGCCAAAAACCTCCCACTTTTTTTCTTTGGGTTCCGCAAACATACAAGTTTCACTTTTTTGACACGTATGGGCATTACATGAAGTAAAAAAAGATGGTTTGGTCTTTATACAAGCTCGAAATTATTTTTCAGTTGGTGTGGGACACACTATAAGTAGATTGCAACCTGGAATTACTGTGAGTATATAGAATAACAATTACAAGGGATCCTGCGGTTTTAGATGGCTTTGCAGACATATGGAACCAATTTATTATTGACTGTTTATGTGCTACTTTCATTGTCAAATATGCCAAAAAACATTCCAATTATAAATAGGTTATTTGAAAAGTTATTTCCAAATTCTGTAGAAAGATTGTATTTCTGCTTTGTTAAGCACACTTGCATTCCTGGATGCTTTCTGTGCCTTTTCCTGATATTTATAGCAAGGTGGCTGGGAATAGATGCTTTCACTGAGAGTATTATACAGCGTTGAACAGAAGAAATACCTTTGTACTTTGCAAATTAATTATTTTGCAGTCATACTTTCTTTCATAGCCTACTGTGAAATAAATCACTTTCTTTATAGCTACTTGCTTATTATGTATGTTTCCTAAATTAATTATTTACTCCCAGAACAGTTTCAAGTCTGGCTTTGTACAGCACACTAAACCTACAAGAAAAAAAGGAAATTACATTCTCTTAAACTTTTATTACAGCCCATTGTCTCTGCATATATAAATATGTGCATATTTGTGTATATGCTTAAAATATATTGAACAATCCACAATATCTTAATGAATCTGTAGCTGGGTTTTCTTTTCAGGTTTGGTCAATAAAAATCATCGTAATAACGTACAGTACTGATGGCTGGATCTGATTTAGTCATTTGTCAGTAATTTACCAGTGGCAACTAATGATTGAAAAGTGATCATTTTGTCGTCTCGAATGCTGTGATAGGCAAACGCTGATCTGTTTCGACATTCCATTAGTGGCTAGTTTTTTTAGTTACATGCAGCTTGAATACTTCTTTGCCTATGGCTCCAGCCACGGTCAGAGACACTATGGCAATTTTCCACGCTCAAAGCTGCTACACAGTCACTGTTATATAAAATAACTACCTACCTGGGGGCTAAACTAGATTGTGCCTTTCTCATTCCTAATTTCTAAATAAGTATGCAATGTGTCCATCTGACAAGAAGCCCTAATCTACCCTTCTTTAAGTGGCCATATTCATTTGAATGGGAATAAGATCGCATGGTGAACTTTTTTAAATTTATTCCTGTGTCGGTGGCCAATATAGTAAATTAACCACGTCCTGTATTTATCTGCAAAAATGATTAAAGTTCTGTGTGTTGAAAAGACCATCCACTGAATTATTTTTGGCTGTATACATTAATTGCTCTGTAAGAAAGGGCAAGAACTTTCTGGTACACATTAATCTAACATTTGCAGTCTCATCCTGTTAACACAAATTAATTACATACAGTTGTCCAGGAAGGCACAGTGAGAGAGTGCTGAACCCAATAAAGCCTTCCAATACTTTACTGCTGTGTACTGTGTTGCATTTTTGCATGGATGTTTTGTGTGTTAAAGAAACCTAGTACTGCAAATACCATTTTAGAAACAGCTCCCTTCACGTTCGAGGCTCTAATATGATCAAGTACCTATTAAGTGGACAAAGAATTTGAGAGTCAGTGTGGATCTCTTCTTTTTTCTCTTTATCTCCTACCTCCATTTACACATATTTCTATGATCTGCCTCACCTTCAGTATTGCCTTTCTAAATGTTAATATACTTCTGGTTAGACACAGTATTTGTTTGCAACGCCAGCTAAGCAGCTTAGGTATTTATGTGTATTTAAGAAATACTGTACAGCGAATTTTCCAGTATATAACTGGAAGGAGCACCATGGGTGATTCAAAAGTGCATATTGCAACATATTTCTTCTTACTCTTAGGCTGAAGTTTAGTTGCCTCTAATCTTACGCAGTGCCTTTAAAACTATATTTATACCGCATGTCATATTTTGAATGTGAAAAACAAAATTCTAATACATTACCGAGGCAGAACGGTTGGGTAGGCTGAAAAAGGCCATAAGAAATTTAACTGCATTGAACGCCACATGCACGGAGGTTGTTTCTGGATGAACTAGGGAATGTTAAAGTCTTGCAAGTGCCATGTCAGAGTTTGCTTTGCGCCTTTTCTCTAAAGATAGAAGCTGTGAAATTGAATCTCATCAATATAGTTCTGTGACAAAGAACAAAAAGATAAGGGGTAAGGTCAGCTCCTGAGACATTTCAAACAACAGTCCTTTGCTGTTTTTTTCAGGACAGCTTTTAATTTTGCAACTGAGTCTTACCTCAAGAAAAAATAGCAAAAGGAAAAAAATTGTGTGAAAGAGTGATGAGGAGGTTTTAAGGGTTTATGGCCTGGCCTTCAACATGAAGAAATAGAAGAATTTCAGAAAGGCTAGGAAGAAAATCACTTGTGTTTGTATAATGTCAGTAAATTAAATTTGATTACAATTTTTTTTGTTAGCAAACATTAATCTTTAATTCTGGCACCTGTAAGCATTGCTTTGGTTGTCCTGCTTGAAGGCACAAGGCACTCCTATGAAGAGTTTACAATATTCAAGAAAGCAAACAGGGACAGCCATCTAACGACTTCCTAAAGCAAAGTCATGTTGATTCATCCTGCACAGAAGTCTTCAAGTCCTAACCATATATCCATGCCCAGGAATTGTCTCTACTCCTATTGGAAGCTTGTTGGAGAATGAATAAATATTTTTAGTTCTTCTTCCCTTGCCTGTCTCTAGATTACACAGTCTAAAAGCTGAAGTTTATTGCCACTGGCAATGCCATCCTGCCCCAAAGTGGGGCAACCTGAACCACAGGCTAACCGATGTGGCCTCTATCAGCATTCAACACAAAAGAGGCAATAAGTAGCTACAAGAGAGGCCTTTACTGAACAACCATCAACTTCCCTGGACATCTTAGTTGATGACAAAGGAATTAATCAGGCCTTTGGCTCTCAGACTGGGCACTGTAATTAACTCGTAGTCGTCATCTCCGGTGAAAAACTGAGCCACTCTAAATGAAACAGGATCAAGGTCAAATTATTGAAAGCCAGGAAGAGTAAATACAGATCAGGAACCTGACTTCTTTTTCTCACCTCCCACTTTTCCTTTATGTGATCTTTTTAATCAGCAGCCCAAATAGTATACTTAAATACTACTACTAACTGTTTCAGAAATACAATTTTCTCCTTATCGTAATAATGTTCAGTAGAGGCTAAATGTATAAACTTTCAACAAGAACATTTTAAAGGAACCTGGGGTAGACAAACTACTGGCTCCGCAGATCACAGATAATCTCTCTCTGTTCTTTTCAGCAGTTCTTGGAGATTATAAATTACATACATCTCAGGCTCATGAGTTCTTCCATTTAACAAAAATAGTAAAAATTTTCACTATCATCTGGTTTTCCTCCAATATGAACTAATTATAGAAAATATTATGTATGACATTTAACCTTTCTTTTTCTTAAATTCCTTCAAAACATTCCATGTCAAACATCCCTTAACATACTGAATATTCTTCATACTTAATACTTCTTCGTATATAATCCTTAAGACATAGGTCATCCTAGACATGTTATTTAACTAATTTTATCTTGCCTCTGTAGCAGTATTGGCTTATTCAGTTTTTGTCAGATCTAAGTAAAATGGGATTTTCATGTATAACAGATTGGCCTGTAGCATACTCCGCAGTGAGAGAGAGACTAGTAACAGTTAAATTGGCATAGGGCCTCCCTCAGTGTTGGTAGCCTTATGATTGTTCTTGAACTCAAACCCTTTACAGAGATGTTCTAGGTCTAAGACATTCAGTCCCTAATCATACTCCATTTACCAACACTACCTTCTTAGGCAAGAAAATTTTAATTTACTCAAGAAGTTTTCCATATGCAGGACTCATAAGATATAGACTGCATCACCAAGCATTAGAAGGCCAGGTCTTTCTCCACTTGCAATCCAATAGATTAACTGATTTCAGAGAGAGAAGGATTCAAGCCAATAACTAAACCCAAAGTTTTTTTAGAGGTTCTGCTTCTGGTGTTGTCTATACTCAGTTCATACTGTAACTGTAAAAATAAACATTTCTTCATCTGTCAGATCCAGACAACATTATTAGAATCATTACTGGCCATTTGCTGAACTTGGAAAGGAGAAACAAATTTCATGAATCCATTTGTCTGAATCACCGACCAGAGAGCTTAAATGTCAATAGATGGAAACTTGTAAGGCTGAAATGTCAATAGATGGAAACTTGTAAGGCTGCTTTTTAAAATGTCTTTTCAGGGGAAAATCCATAATGAACTAATGACGTATTCAGCAAGGCTAATAATCTGGAACACGTTTTCAGTAGCTATAGGAGAAATTTAGAATTTCCCCATATTTAGTTCAGTGGTAGAGAGAAACAGTTTCAGCAGAAAGACCTTTTCATAATTGGCTCCATAAGAATAGAATGCGTGTTACAGTCAGACTTCATTTTAAGTGAGTTTGATTTCCTTCCGTTGGAAATCTCTCATTTTTTAATTGTGATGGCAAAACAGATACCACACAAAAATTTAGAAGACAAAAGAAAGTGAAGGACAATTTCTGGTAAACAAACCACACCGTGTCTAAGCCTGCTTTTAAAATACTACTCCTGGGACAAATGTAAAATCTGCTGGTGTTGTTTTACCAGCCATTTATACCTCCTCAGGTAGGAACCACCTTAAATTACATTAAATCCTGTACTAAGTCTTGCTACATCTTTTTGCATGATAATTAACTTCACTCTGTTTGTTTATCATATGAGTAGAACTTGTGGACTTTGTCCTTCATGCCCTTTTGTTGGCAAATGGTAACCAAATTGTCAGTTAGCAACCTCATCAGTTTTCATGTGGCTTGTGAAGCAAACCGTCACCTTAAAATCTTACATTTTATTTTGCTTTTCAGGTATTTTTAAATTTTGTGGTGAATTTTAATGTAATAATTAATCTAATAAATCTAATGGATTCTTTAATTAGATGAATAGTCAGTTTCATAATCGTATTTCTGGAAACAGAGAAGGCAGGTTTCACTAGGCTATTTTAATATGCTCTTCCAGAAAGAGTCCAGAACTTTGCTGGCATATCGCTACTGACCCTGGTAGAACTAGATGCAGTAGTACAACGTACACAAAACAATGAGCATACTTCCAATAATGTGGAAGATAACCATGATTTGGGAAGCCAATTACTTAGGTAATCCTGGGGCATCAATTTCTTGTTGTTATGGTCTATGATATTTACAGTAGTAAAATTAATCATCATTCCAAAAAGCTAGCAACGGGTATTTTCACAGTAATTTTGTGCAAGTAATTCTATTGATCACATTGTCACTCCGTTACTCCCCAAATTAACTTTGGTGATGGAAAAGTACTGCAAATACGCCCTTATATTGGCACATAGGTGCAAAATTGTGTCAGTGACACACCTTTAGGAAATAAATGCTGAGTTGCGGTACTGAGTGCCACACTTCATTAAAATGTCTCAGCTTGAGCATACAAAAATGGAAGCATCAAAATCATGGCAATTTTAAAGACAATTAAACTACATAGAAGGCAGTGTAGACAAACTCGTCAGGGTTTTACATGGATTTTATTCTGTTCCTATTCAAGCAGAAGTGACATTGTGGTGGGAAAGATTATTCCATTTGTATTCAAAAGAAAACTCCCTTTGAAGCCAATGAATTAAAAATTGTCGACATAGTCTCTGGTCTTTAGGTTTGAGATTTTAATCTGTGCATAAAATAGTTTATTTAAGCAAATTACTGTGCAGTACATATAAAACTGATTAAAAAAATCTGTGATGGAATGCAAGACATCCTTTTACTAAATAGTCAAACAAGGTATGAAAGATACATCAACATTACGATGCCAATATTTTAAGCAAGGATGAGCAATGATTTTTCTTCAGTCTTTAGGTTTGAGATTTTAATCTGTGCATAAAATAGTTTATTTAAGCAAATTACTGTGCAGTACATATAAAACTGATTAAAAAAATCTGTGATGGAATGCAAGACATCCTTTTACTAAATAGTCAAACAAGGTATGAAAGATACATCAACATTACGATGCCAATATTTTAAGCAAGGATGAGCAATGATTTTTCTTCAGGTTATATTGCATTTTGGTATGTCAGTTAATTTGTCAAAAGATATAGCTTCAGCAAAGTATTTATAGCAGAAGTGTTTATAGCAATTTGTACTGTAATTATAAGATGGAATCTGAAATATATAAATTCCTTACCTTTTGCAAGTATTTAAGTATTTGTGCCCTTTTTCAATTGTGTGTTCCTATCATGGAGTATTAAATTTCTTCTAAATCTATTGAAATGAGACATGGTGGGCTAGGAAAGAAATACAAAACTTCTTAGAAAACCCTAGAAGAGTCTACTGCTATTTGCCATTCTAATTTACTGGGGAAAAATATGGGTGGTGGTCATGTGGCAATTATAGCAAAGAGAGCAGAATATATTTGCACAGGACTGGTACTTGTAATCACTCTAGGTTTCTGTGTAATTTGGGGGAAAGAAAATTGAAGCCACATCTTAATTTGTTTTTCAGAAACAACCAATTGACTTTTTCAGCCAGAAGAAATTATTTTTTAGTAATTACTTTATAGCATTGTCTTGAAAAGCAATGAACTAAACAAAATTAAAATTAATAAACTGTCCCAATTAGCATGAACAATTTTTGTTTGTGAAATCAAACCAAAAAACTGAGTAGCCTCTTTCTTAACTACACCCATTATTCTGAAAATAATACGCATTATTTCATGTTTGAAAATTATAATCTCATTGATTCAATTAATATTTAATAATTTTAACACCAGTGGCTTTAAAACTTTTCAGTTCTTGGGGATAAAAGGGCAGAGAGACTTGAGCTAGATGACTTGAGCTAGATTCTTCTTGTCTCTAGCTTGCAATATTTTTCCTCATGTCCAATGAAAGGTAAAATATCTGGGACAAAATCTTAGTTCCAGTTGAATACAATTTCCTTCAATGGCCTGAAATTTCACTGTATAATGAAATTATACAGGGGGGATAGTAATTGATAAATTTTGTACTGCTGCTTTATATGTCATATTGACACTGTCTTATGACTAATGAAGACTTCAGCTAAGAAGAATTTGTCTACAACTAAAACTTTTTAAATTAAAAAAGTGATTATTGATAAGAAAAACATACTTGGAATGTTAGATTGAAAGAGATATGCCAGAATTTGTTCTGTTAAGTGTTATCCTATCAAAGTTTGGAACAGATCAGAGATATAGTGGTGTAGTTCATGTTCTGAGAAAGTCTTTGAGGTGCTAGATATATGTCTTACTGTGTGGATGAGATTAATCACACCAAGACAATCTCTTTTCCAGATGATGTGATTTTGGAGATAGCTTCAAATAAAATGTCACTTATGATCATTTGAACGTTCAGATCAAAGATAATGAAGTCATTCAATAAAAATCTGCCTAAATCTTGAAATCCTGAAAATTTAAATGAGCTTAATATTTTTCTGTACAAAGTGTCCATAAAAAATTATTAATATAAACATATAATTCTTTAAATTATATAAAAACCTCATAAATACTTTAATTGAAAATTAAATCAAATACTTCTTTGATGGAGGAAATCTCTTCTACAGTTGCAGTAGGTACTTGTAGCCAGATTCTACTTCCAGTTTCATGGATGACTACTATAAATCTCAAATAAGTGGGAACAAAAAGGTAGTTTATGAATTGTTGTTTCTTCTTTCACACAGAATTCTTGTATTTGGGAACCCATAAAAAGATATAATGCTTTAAAAAGAAGTAGATGTGAAGCACATTTCTATCTAATGCTTTAAAAACAAGATGTGAAGAAAAATTCTATCTATCGCAGTGGTTTGAAAGATTTTTGGTTTTGCACTAAGCATATTGAACCAAAGTAGGAAGTAAGGTGGAAAAGTGAAGAGAAAATGATATTTAATTAAATTTTAACAAAAGCTGAAAAACCAAACTAATGTGAAGACAAAAGACTGAAACAGAATAATAGACAAAGTGGGATAGGATAATCAGGTAATAGAGTAAAATGTTTTAATGCATCTTCATATTGAAAAGGTCCCACTCAAATTAGTTTCTTAAAATACTTGGCAAGGGAACATATATTGGCCAATAGGATATTCACATTGTACAATAAACACATCTTATTAATAACTTAGGCTTTTAATACTGTGAAATTTAAATTTTCAAATATTTGCATATTTATGATGTCAGAGGATAATTATAGGAGATCTTTGATCTATATTACAGTATACATGAAAGCTCTGTGCTTGCTGACAAGAATGTCCTTTTTTTCAGTACAGAGAACATCTTTGTAATAATTAACTCCAATAATCCAACTTTTAACATTGTTCATAAAAATCAGAACACTAATGTATCTTAATTGTGCCGACAGTTCAACTTAGTTAAGAATAAGGTTAGCTAAGTGGTTAATTAGAACAATGTTTTACAGATTTAAAAAGGTATTTATATTGATGCCTGCAACAGTCATGTACTTATGAAATAGAATGTAAGGTAGCCACTAGTACTCCAGGTCCTGGTACTAGTAATAATGGTCATCTAAGCCAGGATATAATTCAGCGTATTCCAGTGTTCAGAATTCATAACAGCATACAGGGATCTGTAATTATACTGATATTGCTTTGCCTCTGTTGCAGTTGTAAAGTATCAAGTCATATACCATTGTTTCCAGCAGGGCAATGTCATATATTTCAAATATGGTATTTTCCCTGCAGTCGATTATTTCATTTAGTTGGCTGAAGATTCTTTCTAGAAACTCACAATCCTGTTTTTGAAACATGAAATTCTTTGGGAATTTTGTTTCTGAAAGAATAACACTAGTAATTTGCATAATCTTTCATATTATTTTCCTTCACCTTCTGCTATCTGCTGGTTCACAGCCACTTTAATACTATTGTAGGACTTAAAGTCATTTGAACGTTCAGATCAAAGATAATGAAGTCATTCAATAAAAATCTGCCTAAATCTTGAAATCCTGAAAATTTAAATGAGCTTAATATTTTTCTGTACAAAGTGTCCATAAAAAATTATTAATATAAACATATAATTCTTTAAATTATATAAAAACCTCATAAATACTTTAATTGAAAATTAAATCAAATACTTCTTTGATGGAGGAAATCTCTTCTACAGTTGCAGTAGGTACTTGTAGCCAGATTCTACTTCCAGTTTCATGGATGACTACTATAAATCTCAAATAAGTGGGAACAAAAAGGTAGTTTATGAATTGTTGTTTCTTCTTTCACACAGAATTCTTGTATTTGGGAACCCATAAAAAGATATAATGCTTTAAAAAGAAGTAGATGTGAAGCACATTTCTATCTAATGCTTTAAAAACAAGATGTGAAGAAAAATTCTATCTATCGCAGTGGTTTGAAAGATTTTTGGTTTTGCACTAAGCATATTGAACCAAAGTAGGAAGTAAGGTGGAAAAGTGAAGAGAAAATGATATTTAATTAAATTTTAACAAAAGCTGAAAAACCAAACTAATGTGAAGACAAAAGACTGAAACAGAATAATAGACAAAGTGGGATAGGATAATCAGGTAATAGAGTAAAATGTTTTAATGCATCTTCATATTGAAAAGGTCCCACTCAAATTAGTTTCTTAAAATACTTGGCAAGGGAACATATATTGGCCAATAGGATATTCACATTGTACAATAAACACATCTTATTAATAACTTAGGCTTTTAATACTGTGAAATTTAAATTTTCAAATATTTGCATATTTATGATGTCAGAGGATAATTATAGGAGATCTTTGATCTATATTACAGTATACATGAAAGCTCTGTGCTTGCTGACAAGAATGTCCTTTTTTTCAGTACAGAGAACATCTTTGTAATAATTAACTCCAATAATCCAACTTTTAACATTGTTCATAAAAATCAGAACACTAATGTATCTTAATTGTGCCGACAGTTCAACTTAGTTAAGAATAAGGTTAGCTAAGTGGTTAATTAGAACAATGTTTTACAGATTTAAAAAGGTATTTATATTGATGCCTGCAACAGTCATGTACTTATGAAATAGAATGTAAGGTAGCCACTAGTACTCCAGGTCCTGGTACTAGTAATAATGGTCATCTAAGCCAGGATATAATTCAGCGTATTCCAGTGTTCAGAATTCATAACAGCATACAGGGATCTGTAATTATACTGATATTGCTTTGCCTCTGTTGCAGTTGTAAAGTATCAAGTCATATACCATTGTTTCCAGCAGGGCAATGTCATATATTTCAAATATGGTATTTTCCCTGCAGTCGATTATTTCATTTAGTTGGCTGAAGATTCTTTCTAGAAACTCACAATCCTGTTTTTGAAACATGAAATTCTTTGGGAATTTTGTTTCTGAAAGAATAACACTAGTAATTTGCATAATCTTTCATATTATTTTCCTTCACCTTCTGCTATCTGCTGGTTCACAGCCACTTTAATACTATTGTAGGGCTTAAAGGCTTCAAGTGAAACCAGAACTTTATCATGGTAGTCACTATATATGCACAGAGGGAGAGACAGGTCCAGCCCTAGAAAACCCGCATTCCTTGATTAAGACAAACAAAGGATGTAAAAAGCATTTCCATGTAACAAGGGAAAAAGTCATCCACCTTTACAATAAAAGTCCGTTTTTCAGCCAAGAACTGAACCTAGTTTCTTGTCCATTACCTGAACACAGGTACAGAAACAAGTTATGTCTTAAATCAGACCAAATTTAAATTATTTTTATTTGCAAAATGTGAGATCAAGCAAAGGAATAACTAAAGAGATCTCCAAGAAACCCAAGAGCTGCAGTAATGCTTGCAGTTCAAAATAAAAAGTGCTGTTTGCCGAGTCATTCCTCTACTTGACATCTAACATGTTGCTAGTAAACAATTTTGGGGAAATAACATTATTTGAATGAGATGAAGAAATAAAGGTCCATCTTTTCCATCTTAAAAAGTCAGAAGTCCAAAAGTAAGTTTTTTTAATGATGTTTTATATTTCTAAATACTGACCTGATTTTGAAAAGTGCAGACTATCCACATTTCAATGAAAGCATACTGCTCTGCGGTGATTTTGAGGTGGAAAACAACTTTTAATGAGTTAGCACAAAAGAAAATTCTCATGAAGTTAAAAGTACAACGTGTTAAAGAATAACAAACAGAGAATTTGCCCAGTTTTCTAATTCATTTAAAACAATTGGGATTGCAAACAATATATAATGAACTATGCACTTGATGTTCAAATAATCAATATTTATATTTGTCCTGGTTTTGGCAGGGATAGAGTTAATTTCCTTCCTAGTAGCTGGTACAGTGCTGTGTTTTGG
>NW_008795036.1:2528164-2546942 GCF_000699145.1 Aptenodytes forsteri
TGCATTGTGCATCACTTATTTTGTATATTCTATTATTATTATTATTATTGTTATTATTATTATTATTATTATTATTATTTTCCCTTCCTTTTCTGTCCTATTAAACTGTCTTTATCTCAACCCACAATTTTTTTTTTTTTGTCCCGATTGTCTCCCCCATCCCACTGGTAGGGAGGGAGTGAGCGAACGGCTGTGTGGTGTTTAGCTGCCTGATGGGTTAAACCACAACAATATTAAACAAGTTTGGCCTTCGTAGTCAATGCTGTTAACCTTTTTCTTTCTTTTATGAAAGCAGACACCCTTTTCACTTTTTTTCATACTTGCTAATATTTTTAATACTTGTCAGAACTTTGAATTTACAGTTTGAGTATTAATTTTCCTTATAGCATTATCTAAGGTAGATTTTCAAGACTTTTCAGAAAAAGCAACAATCAAATGGAGAATATTAAACATAATGTAAAAATGTACTAGTTAAACCATTGCACTAGCAGAAGTTAAGACATGTCTTTTATGGAGTGAAGCCTTCCTGACTTCATCTGTCAAGATGTTATTTAATTACCTGCCTAATACATAAGCAATTCAGGCCTTCACTAATCTCAGTGTTAAAATTGAGGTTTCTGTTATAATTCTCACATCTTGTCTGGCTCCAGCAACACTTGTTATTTTGCATATCAGAAACTGACAAAAAAAGGGAGATCAGTAAAACCCTGACTGATATAACTAGTAACTCACACAACTAGTCTGTACATGCAGATCAGCTTAGCTTAGCAACAGCAACTAATAGTCAAGGGGATACACTGCCAGAACGTTTTATAGCATCCTGACCCAATTTTTCAAGGATACCAATCATCTATCACATAACCATTAAATGCTGCAACATCACTATTAATCGGATGCATTACGGATTTCCCAAGCACTGTTCCTAGGATAGAGTTTGTTAAATCCCCAAGACAACTCTTCGGTGTCCATTCCCACCTGGAGACACAAAATGCTTGCTGCACATTTGCCTTGGGAGTCATCAGTCAGGGCCAAAAGAGCAGTCCTGAGCTGCTCTGGGGAATGAGCTTTCCACAGAGTAATACTGATTTAACTGAAATTGTACAACTCTGTGAATCAAAAATTCAATATTGTTTAAAACTTAACAGGTGAGCTAAATCAAAAACACCAGCATAAAAATTGTCCAAGTTCAAAATGCCAGTGTTGACACCAGTCATTGCACAGACAGGAGAAGAAAAACCCTTCACCAGTACTTAGTAAGATAAACACTTTGATGAACCCATTACTAAGACAAGCCCATGTAGTCAGACACACAGAGGGTGTCTTCTTCACCCTCTTCAAGGTCTCTAGGGTTAAGAAAAAACATAAGATACAGTTCATATCATACTTTTCACAATATGAGTAGTTTCCAAGTGTCGATCTGTTTGTTCTTTTATTTGCTTCCAGAGATGGTAGAAGTTAAGGTATTGAGTAAAGTGAAAAAAATGTGTCAGCCTGGCTGTGAAGAAAAACAAAATGTTAGAAGCTCAGTTTTCCAGCTTGTGCAGGCATACCAGTTTTATGGGCTAGCTTTCATTAGAAACTCCATTTGCCTACCTACAGCAAACTCAAATAAATGCACCAGTTTAAACAGAGATGTAAAGGAAACCTAATAGAAAACCAAACTTTAAAGCATAATCCCATAAAAACCCCACTGGCTGGATGAACAGAAATATTTGAAAGTAAATGTGATGTTTCCAATGAGGTTCTTGTGTTCTTGTTATTCAAATAATATTGCAAAGGTCACTTCGCAAATTTCATGAAAACTCTATATGCATTTTTTCTTGCTAGGTTTTAGAAATGGCCTTCCAGTCACCAAAATCAAGTTATCTTAAGGTCCCATGCTATCTAAGCAGTCCAACAAATCAAATTATCTGGAAATAATATTTTGTATCCATTGTAAAATACAATAAATATACAATGAATATTTACAGTTGATACCAAATTCAAGCCTCTTGAGTGAATACACCAAAAGAGATCGATACTTACTGATAGAACAAATTATTACATCAAATGCATTCTCCTTCTGAAGAGAAATATATCAATAAATAAGTAGGAGACTATAGAGAAGGTATTTAAACTGAAGTCTGAAAATCCACAGACTTGAATTCAGGGGGGGGGCATGATCTTACTTCTGTTCCTTTTTCAGGGTAAGAGTCAACAACCTTGCTCCCCCTAGACCTACTTTAACTGCACAGTAGAAAAGAGGGAACATCACGCATCCTAGACAGTAAAATGCTCTTAGTGATAAAAATACAGTTTCCATCTTTTCTAGTGATGCAGCTCAGACAAAAACTAAACGGCAAAGCTAAAAGATTTTGAAGAAGGCTTCAGTTTGATGAACAGCATCTTTCACTCTGAGAGGAAAAATTAGATAAACGCAACATGCTACTCATCCAGGATCAACAGAAGAGTAAATGCATCAAGATATTCACTGAGTATTTTCTCCCTTGTGTGATGTTGTGGCCTAGACATTGAACTGGAGAACTGTGTGTTGAAATGTGGTACCAGCTGCAAGACATTTGTGCACAGTAGGGCTTTCAGAAGCCTAATAAGCCTTGCAGTTTTAAACAGATGCCGTGCACGCTCTTTGAGGAGCACTGAAGGATGGGTGACTACCTAACAAACATGCTTCCAAAGAGGCTGACTAAATAACCTCAGTGGAGGCTGAATGCTTACTGGCTGCAACAGCAGTGTTAATGGAGAAGAGGAAATTGCCCCAAATATCCTCATACCTTACCTTAATTAGGAGTAAAGGGGCCATGTGTATAACTTGTGATGATAGATACCTGCCTTCTGAAGGAGTCATTCTGACAGACTCTGAAGAGAGCCACAGTTATTCATCTTCAGCGAAGCAGCCACCTGTCTGGATTTTGTATTTTTTCCCAAAAAAACCTATCCATGGTCTGGAAAGAGAGGTAAGGGAGAACATTTCAGTGTTGCCATGATTTTTAAAAATAAGCGATGGACCAAAACTTTTTTTATTGCTAACTAAATCATACAGATTAATCTTCTGAGGAAGCCTGAGTATATCTAAAACAGGCGTCTGAAATCAGTTTAGCTTGAAAGTTAAATATGTTTAGAGTACACTGTCCTTGGCAGAGAAATTCTCCTAGTCCGAGTGTTTTATGCCTGTCACAACATGGTTTCAGTATCTTTTTGGGATCCTGTGATGCTTCCGTAGCAAAAGTTAAGCATCTGCCAAAGCATGGTAGCATTCACTAGGGAGGGAAATGGTTCTCTAAAAGTCAGTAAGGAGCAAATCATGTCTCTGAGCTCCAGATCTGAAGTTTCTACTTTCTGTTATGCAATGATACCCTACTAGGCCAGTAGTATTTTTTCTTATTATTTCAAATTGTAGTTTCATTCACTATCATCTCAAGCATCATGAGTTTCCAAAGGATACTATTTTCTCCTGTCTTAGGGTGCAGAATACTCTGTCTTCCTTTATACTGGCTTGTATCATCTGCCTGTATGACTAGAAGAAAAGGGGTTGAAATTCTTTCTGCATAGCTACATGTGTCTTTGATTCATGAGGCGTTTTTACATTACTGCTGGAGCAAGAAAGGACTTTCTAAACCAAATGTCGAAATATGCAGGAATAAAGAAGGGACAAAGTTTTAATGAAAGGATGTGAATCCCAAAGTTTGTGCTTTTTATTGTTACTGAAAGTATATCCCAGCATTCAACCATATAGATTAGACATTGCTGTATCAATATAAAGGTAAATCAAGTATATATGTATATTATACAGATATTATATAGATATAAAAATATAGATGATGAAGGTTATAGAGATAATATTTCTAGGAAGGGTGAGGAAGAAATTATCTGGACAAAACCTAAAAATATATCTAGAGGTTTATAACTGAGATCGGACTTGATCAATTTCTGAAAAAGAAACTGATGTATCAACTCCTAGTAAGTCAGAAGTGTTAGACAGATGGAATTTTTCCTAAAAACAGAGGTGTCTGGTAGAAGTGTTTCTGTAGATTATTGATAGTGGAATTGTTTTTCTTGTGCATTGCAGGGAATCATGCCTAGTTTTACAGAGCAGAAAGGAACTCTTTAACATGTACTGCAGATTCTCCACCGGTATTGATGAGCATGCTGAGCTGGAAATGTAAAAAATTACTCCCTTTGGAACTAATCAAACCAACTTCCTCTTCCCCCACCCTTTTAATTCTTCTCTTCTTGTTCCCTTTTTCCCTTGAGACTTTCAGTTCCTCTCTGTAAGAAGTGACTGGAAGAATCCATTACCAGCTATTTCAGAAGAAATTGTCATATCATGCCAAAAAAATAGCTCTTTATACAAAAATGTAGGAATCAGAAATTAATTGTGCCAATATAAGCAAAACCCAGTACTTCTGGTGTGGTAGAAATGTGCTGTCTCAGGGACAACATCAGGAAGCAACAACCACAACACATTGCTGTGAGCTCTGATAAGAGCGTCCTAGCTTCTCTCCGCTAATCCACTATGGCAAATTATCATAATTATCATAATAATATTATCATTTTATCATTGATTTTTACCTGGTTCTTATCCAAATGGAAGAGTACGTGTGCAGCCCTAAACATTGGGTAAGGCCCTATAATATTCAAACACAGAAATAAACTGGGAAAAAATATTCTAGCTCTTGAAAAGCGGTAAGCTTTATTATAATTGACCCCTGGAGCTAAAATAGGTAGTGGCAATGAATAGAAGGTATCAGACATAACGTAACTGTTCACTAGTAATCTGTACATTAATAGCCCCCTCAAATAATCACATAAATTAGTACACAGTGAAATCCATTCTAATATGCAATGTTTACAACTAGGGTTAACTTCTGAACTGAAAGCCCCTGAGAAAAGAAGCACAATCTGCCATAGACGTCCTCTGAGCAGAAAGAGTTTGAACTGCTTCATTCACTTAGTTTTGAATATAGTTCCATGTTTTATTAAAAAAAAAAAAAAAGGAAAAGAAAGAAAGACTAGACTAGACTAAACTAGACTAGAAAAAAGGAAACTACCACAAGAGCAGTTCTGAAATTCAGTGACAAGGCTTCCAAAGCTTCAAATAATCTTCAGGTTATAAAGATGCCAAACAGAAGTGTCTTACAATTTTTCCTATTTTCATTTTGCATCTTCCTATTAAAGATCACCTGCAAGACCAGGAAAAAAAAAAAATCAAAACAGAGTGCAAATTAAAAAATAACACCCTGGGTGAAGGAAACTAGTCACTTCTTTCTTTTCAGGCTTTATATAACCAGCCTAAGAAATAAAATGCAATGTCAGAATGTATAACAATATAGAAACAGACAAGAAGTCTGTTTCCCTGATAAAACACCTTATTGTCTAATTTATAAGGAAATATATTTACGGCTGAGGAAATACATCCATAAATACCCAAGGTAATAGCATCCTTTGGTGTTTTGCTGTGGCAAAGATCAGTTTCAGAAAAGCAAGCATTCCATTAAATTGATAGCTGTGTTTTCCTTTTCAAAACATGATTAGAAAGACAAGAAGTCTGTTTCCCTGATAAAACACCTTATTGTCTAATTTATAAGGAAATATATTTACGGCTGAGGAAATACATCCATAAATACCCAAGGTAATAGCATCCTTTGGTGTTTTGCTGTGGCAAAGATCAGTTTCAGAAAAGCAAGCATTCCATTAAATTGATAGCTGTGTTTTCCTTTTCAAAACATGATTAGAAAAAGAAGCAGAAATAAAACTGTGGTTGCCCATCCTTTGAAATGCTGCTTTTAAATAGATCCTGAAAAATGCTCCTGTTTCTGGATGAAAAACAAATGCTGATAAATCTGACTTTCTCCACAGTGAAATTTTCCAAAGCGACAGAGACAGACACATCACTGAGACAAACAGTGGGAGTATTCCCAAAGGTAGAAGATAGAGATTGATGTGCACCTGACAGCCTGCGGTGTGGAGAAGACATGACTGAGAAGGCTTTGTTTTGGAATACTTTTGATTTTACTAAAGCTCCGCTACATACAGCACTGCACATCCCTGTTTTCGGTGCCCGCTGAGTGCTTCTGTGTTGGTCAGATGTAAGGATCCTATGCAGGGTCCTCTTAAACCGTCAGCAGAAAGGGGTTGGGAAAAGGGAGGCTGCCTCACTGTTACTGCAAAAAAATCATGTCTTAGTCTCCAGACAGCTACTACCTGGTTGTCTCATGGCTGCCCAAAAGTGGTGACCCCATCCTCTTCTTGTACTGAGGAGGATGAAAGCATGCAAAATTTGACAGACTGACAGCTGATTGATTTATCACTTACCACAAGGGTTTCTTCTTTTATTTCCATTTCCAGCTTCATCATCATCACTTACCAAGGCAACCTAGTTAGGCCACCAGCTCTTCAAAATAACTAACTTCCATTACTTTTCCACGCACCAGACTCAAATAAAACCTCGCTATTGTGGTAATACATATCATCTAAATTACCTGTCTCAGATTCTGAACAAGTTTTTATTGTACTAATCATATACTACCTAATCCTGTGAAGTAGATTCATCACTGAATGTATATTCTGTAGCATTTAATAATTGAATGCAAAAAAAATATTACAAAGTATGCCATCTAGCAATTTTTTTCCTATCAAAAAACTTCACTTTTCGGCAGTCAATAGAATATTTTGGAGACACATGACAGTGCACATAGACAGTAAGGTGGGGGAGAGACAGGGCAGTGCTAGCCCCAAGAGCTATGCAGTCTATGCAAAACACACAGTAGCCTTTTAGGTACCTTGGCAGGAGATATAAAATATTTCATATCTAATAGAGCTGTCTTGTTCCGTCCAGCACAGGCACCTATGTACTCAGCAAAGCTTCAAGGAGACCCTTTCTAAGGAATAACATAAATGATTACTTTACAGCACTTCTATCATCATTCTTAACCAAGTACTTGCTTCTGGGTCACACAGATAGGCAGCTTGTTCAATGGGAAAAAAAACTCGTACAGAGGAATTACCAAACTATCTTCAGCTCTTGCATCTTCCTGTCATTCATACAGTCAAAATTTCTCTTAGCCCACTTCTGTGGTACGAAGAAGAGCGACAGACTACTAGACCCTTATGTCTGGCAATCCTACTAGCTGTGTATTTGCCATTTCCTGATTACAAAGAAGCTGATATCACAAAAGGATTCAGCATAAAACCCACTTGCGATCTCTATGGTCTCTCAGTACAAAGACAACTTGTCAAAACAAGAGAGAAAAAGCCTGAAGTCTCTGGTGCCATGGAAACCGAACAATTAACAAATGTACTTTTTCTTACTTCAGCTGGAACTGCACTTGAGACAGCCTTTTGGCAGAAAACTGTTAAAAACCTCCCTGTGACTTAAGTAGCGGTGGGGTGGAGTGGACAGAAAATACAGAAAAGAAGAGTTATTTGGGAAGCACAGAGCAGTGGTCAGAAGAAGCAGGGCAAATGGCTCAGGAAAGAAGCGGGGCTCGGGGACAATTTCAAGGCTGGAAAGATCAGCAAGTTGACACATCGGGGGTTTTACATAACAGCGACATTTGTTATGATTCAGGAGTGTATAGAAAAGGCAGGGACACAGGGGAAGATGCTAGGGACCGTAAACAGCCTTTTCTGCAAGGTGTTTTTCAGCAAAGGTCACCGTCTTTTCCTTTGGCACAGTACAACACTTTCAAGCAGCTCCCGTTCCACAGACTTCTGAAATAACAAGCACAGGACAGCTTCTTCCCATGGACGCTCCTCAGCTCAGGACTCACTGACAGCAGCTTCTGGGATTGCCTCTAAAGTAAACTAAACCAAAGGCTGTCTGCTTTATTTGTCACCCCAGTAATGCACCATATTACTTGAAGATGAAGGAAGCCTGCAGCGGTACACAGCTCCATGACACAGGACCACCCTTGCAGCTTTTGAGTACCTCTTGAACTTTATTGACAAGTCTGCACTGCTATGGCGCATATTAAGGTTTGTGCTTTCCTTAGTGTTCTGGAGAATAAGAGAGCAATGCACCCCTGTTTTACTGTCCCTGTTTCTGGTAATCTGCAGTTTAGGGATCTCCAGAGGGCCAAAGACCGAACTGAAGATCCGGTAGCCTTTGCTGCAGTCAGTCAAATACACTGAAGAAAAAAAAATTGTGTATGACAAAGTACATGGAAACCACATCCAACTCTTCAAGTCCCTGAGCTGAAAATAGGAGGAGGATGCAAGACTACCAGAAGGAATTACCATAAACCTATCCTGATTCTTATATTATGTATTAAGCATTCACTTTTGGCCACTGTCAAAAATAGGATACTAGGTTAAGTGGCCTTTTGGTCTCACCAAGAACAGTCAGCCTTCCAGCTTCAGCTTAGGTGCTGTTGCTGCTGGGGCATTTGTTTGCTAGGCCAACCCACAGGGGCAAATACCTCTCCAAACCCAATGCATTTGCATTGATCAAGATACTACTAAGGAAATGTTTCATCTGTTCTGGCAGGCAACAGTTTGACAATTGCTCTGGCTAATTAAAAAGCTTATGGATGGTCAGGTAGGACTCAGGAAATTTTGTAAGCTTCTCCACAGCTCCCACAGTTACTATTAATTCAGGCTGCTTTCCACAGTATACCACAGGGAAAAATTCTACAATCAAGAATTTAATTAAATGTTAGTTTTTAAAATCTCAGATTCTTCACACATAAAATTGATCATTGCCCAGATCTTTTGCTTTATTTAGTCACTAGCCAAAATCTAAGTACTTGCATTTCTAAAAAGTGGGTTTTTTCCTTATCTGTGAAATATGAAAGAACTGACAGCATATATTTTTCTTCCTTCTTGTATTTTCTAGGTTTTCATTATCATGGATGTCAGGCAAGCTGATAAACTCGATACCTTTTCTGCCCCCTCTGCTATCATAAAGGCAACATTTATCTTTGTGGACAAGATCCTCTTCAAATCCATCTTATATAACTATTTTATAGGAAGGCAGGAGATTGACAGATTCCAATTTATCTCTGCACAATAGTACCCCTTTATTGCTATTCAGATACTCTAAATCTTTAAATCTATTTGCATGTTCAAACTAATAGGTAATACATACTACTACAGAAATATCCCATTTTCAGGAAGCATTGGGTTTGCAAACACCTATTACTAGGTCTTCACTCTTCTCTTTAGCCCTACTGATTTAATGGAAACATCTATTACTACTAGAGAGTCCAGTGCTCACTGTGTTATCAAGAAAAAGCAGTGTTTCGTATCTGTACTAAACAATAAAGCATTATTTTAAATTCCCAGCTTAGCTAAAACAATTATATAGCACAGTATAGTCCTCAGCCTTGGCCAAGCCATATAAACAGCCCATATGGCTATGCTGCCTCCATTTTATTAATGGAAACATCTATTACTACTAGAGAGTCCAGTGCTCACTGTGTTATCAAGAAAAAGCAGTGTTTCGTATCTGTACTAAACAATAAAGCATTATTTTAGATTCCCAGCTTAGCTAAAACAATTATATAGCACAGTATAGTCCTCAGCCTTGGCCAAGCCATATAAACAGCCCATATGGCTATGCTGCCTCCATTTTGTAGCACTGTCTCATTTGAAACTCATTCTGATGTTATTCCAGAGCTTTGCAATTTATATTGTAGACAAGTGCTCAGTATATTTCAATATAGCTCTGTCACTATGCCAAGTGCTGGGTATATTTCAATATAGCTCTGTCACTATGCAACAAACTATTTAAACATGCATTTAATTCCCAATAAATGCTTTATGAGCAGACACTTAATGTCAATAAATTTACAGGGTTAAACTTCAGATTTATTTTTGATTGCATTCCATAGGAGTGAGTTAAAACTGTTGCCTTTAGATATATCATTACTAGCGGAACTAGGCAAGAGTATGTTATCCTCTTGGCTGCCTGATAAGAAATGCAGTTACTTGCGAGTTGATGACATTTTATTGTCTCATACTAGTAAAACAGCAATGACATCTATATTTTTCACAGCCAAGCTTAATCATAAGTACATCTGTCAAAATCTCAAAATACACTGAAGATCTGCTTCATGTGTGACTTTTCTCAGTTCCTCCTTCCCATTCTGCCTTCCCCAAGTGACATTTAAAGATTCACTTTCCTCCCCCCAGATCTATGTCTGAAAAGCGATCGACTGGTCTTCCAGGCGTCAGACGCATGCTTTTTTGTACTAGCTGTTAATTTTAAAGATGCTGCGGTTTACAATTGCTTTGACATTTACTCTAGAGGATTTGTGCTCCTGAATACATTTACGTAATTTGTTTATCCCCAGTTGTTTTTGAAACCCAGATAAAGGCAGAGCTTGATCATTACAAGGTATTGGCCTTGAGTGTTTGTTAACTGCTTTGAGTATCCCTGTGCTTCTTGCATTGCTTCTGCAACTACTACGGCACTTCACAGTCATCCCTGAATGCTTAATAATCTTTAACATGTCTTCAATGAGTTTAAATAAGTAAACAAATAAATAAATATAAAAATATATCATCTATATCTAAATGTAAAAAAATACATCAGTACTATACACATCTATTTATTTAGTACATCTCTAATATGCTCCAAGTTGCTTGCAGCATAACATAATCAAGTTAAACATGAGAAATTAAAAGAAACAAAAAATTCAACTCCCTAAACACAATGTCACAATGAAAATCTTTCAGGCACAAACATTCCAGTGGATGAGGAAAAAAACCCTTCCAGATTATGCAAACAACAAAAAAAAAAGAGTGTGAGAGTAAGCTGGGGGAAGGGAAAGAGGGAGAGAGACCCAGAGAGAGGGAGGGAGAGAGTGAGCAAGAGAGAGAGTGAAAAATCAGAACTAGGGAAAAAGATTTCAAGTTAAAAGCCTGCATGCCAGAAGTACACAAGGAGGCACTGCACAGCTCCTTTTCTAGTAGAAAACAGACAGACTCAAGCTACCTATAATAGTGTGATGATATTAATGCATTTCCTCTCTGAAAACCAGGAAAGCATGGCAACCTTAGAAACATCCAGCAACGGCACAATAATACCTTAACTTCTGGCAACGCAGGATGGAAAAAAAATTAAGTTCACAAACTACAGGTAGATAAATTTAGATGATTATTTAAATCTATAAACAGCAAAACAATTTAAATAATTATTCTTTTGTGATCTTATATTTCTAGATGAAAATCCCTAAAAAGTACAATATTGAATAATATAGAATCATAGAAAGGTTCGGGTTGGAAAGGACATTTAAAGGCCATCTAGTCCAACCCCCTGCCATGGACAGGGACGTCTTTCACTACATCAGGTTGCTCAAAGCACCATCCAACCTGGCCTTCAACACTTCTAATCATGGGGCATCCACAACTTCTCTGGGCAACCTGTTCCAGTGTCTCACCACCCTCATCGTAAAAAATTTCTTCCTTGTATCTAATCTAAACTTACCCTATTTTAGTTTAAAACCATTACCCTTTGTCCTGTCACTACAGGCCCTGGTAAAAAGTCTCTTTCCATCTTTCTTATAAGCCCCAGTTTAAGTGCTGAAAGGCTGCTACAAGGTCTCCCTGGAGCCTTCTCTTCTCCAGGCTAAACAACCCCAACTCTCTCAGCCTGTCCTCATAGGAGAGGTGTTCCATCCCCCTGATCGTTTTTGTGGCCCTCCTCTGGACCCGCTCCAACAGGTCCGTGTCTTTCTTGTGCTGAGGGCTCCAGAGCTGGACACAGGACTCCAGGTGGGGTCTCCCCAGAGCAGAGTAGAGGGGCAGAATCACCTCCCTCCACCTGCTGGCCACGCTGCTTTGGATGCAGCCCAGGACTTGTTGGCTTTCTGGGCTGCGAGCGCACACATTGCCAGCTCACATCCAATTTTTCATCCACCGATATCCCAAATTCCTTCTTAGCAAGGTCTCAATCCATTCATCCCCTAGTCTGTATTGATACTGGGGATTGCCCTGACCCAGGTGCAGGACCTTGCACTTGGCCTTGTTGAACTTCATGAGGTTATGTGAAATTATGCTTTGAACAACCTAAGGACAATGCTACACTTCTGTTAAAATATTAGATATTTAAAGGCATGAATTAATAATATAAATTTAAAATAAGTTAAAAATTAAAATATTTTCTTAGAGTTGCTACCATTTGTAAACACATTTATATAAATGTTGAATTTTTATCAAAATTGAAAGTCCATTATAGTTCATATCAATATTTCAAAATTCTCCATTAGTAATATAAAGCTACCTTAAATATATGACACAAAACAGAAAAATATAAACTATCAATAGTATGTATTTTAATCTAATTAGATTCAGATTACATTACATGTAATTAATACACTGAGTTAGGGATTTTTACATCTAGTCCTAGTTGCTGCTCAAAAATACTGCAAAACTTCAATACAATTTGGTTTCAGCAATCTAAACAGAGACAGGCTCTAGTTCAGCGGTTAGACTGTCTCTATAACTTTAATGTTAAGCATTTATTGTTAAGAAATACCTTTAAAATTACCAGGAAATTCAGCTTATTTTAACTTAATTTAATTGCAAAACACTCAAAACTTAATAAATTGTCATTTCAGTTTTAACTTTTAATAGGCTCTGAAAACATAGATAAATTCCAGTGTAAACGAAACTATTTTCTTTATGTATACATTGTATGTATATTGCTCAGAATTAAGACTGTGAGTGGCAAGGGATGGAGTGGTGAAATGTCCTGGTGGTGTTTCTTTGGAAATATGGACAAGTAAAGTCATTGTGTTTGGGTGAGGTTTTTTTGTAATATGCTCTGGAAGGTGCCTCAACTTATGAGACTACTTAGTGCATACATTGTACCTACATTCTTGTTTGCTTTTCTAATCTGGATAGTGACAACATCCGAGCTGGATTTGTGAGTAACATAAAATTATTTTAGTGAACTTTCCATGGTGAGTGAAAAGGTGGTCAAACTCTCCCGGTGCACTCTAAGACAAGACTTTGCAGAAGGCAAATTGCATTTCTCAATGGGCACCAACCAGCTATCCCTAGCAACTCTCTTCAACAGCTCCAGCCACAAAGCGTACTCCATCTTTACACCTGCCCACATTTTCAGGATATGTTTTTGATGTTTCAAACTTGCCCCTTTGAAGACAACAATAAAAACCTTCTGTACCATGGTTTTGTCCATGTTTGTCAAAGTTAGCACTTCCACTAGTCAAATAACTCAATAGCTAGGTTACTTTGTTTTTTAAAGCCCAAATAAACAGCAGGCAAAAAGGAGGGGAGAAAATAAGGCCTTTTCCAACGGAATAAGAAATAATACAGAAAAACAAAACCCCTGTTACCAGAAAACACGAATGCGTGAAGCATTTCCTATTTGATTAACTTCAAATATCCATATAAGCAGCATTCTAGTTATTGCATTTGCAGGACACTTGATGCCAGTACTTTGTTCTCACCTGGTCTAGGAGCTAGACATGAGTACTAACCGTCTGTCAGAGTAACCTGACAAACCAAACTACGGACTGTGATCATTGGTATACTGACAGCTCGCCCCCAAGTAAGAAGAAAGGTTGTGTTAGACCCTTACATCCTTTTGCAGACCCAGATAAATGCAGAAACGGGCTGGAGATGCTCTTGCTGAATGCTAAGGAACCCTTGGTCTGAATAAAGCAAAAGGCACTGAATTGCCTGGATGGAAATGGATTGGAAACAGATGGAAATTGCTCTTTCTGCATCACAGAGGACAGGGCAGTGAGATGGCATAGAACTGATTGTTGCTGGAGTTAAATGGGAATGAGATGGGCTATTTTCTTTTAGAATTTTAAGGTTTGAGCATAGAAGCAAAGCAGTTCCTTGGGATGAATAAGGGATAGCCGTATTTTGTATCTAATGCAGACAAGGAAGGTAAGAAAAAAATTGTCACGAGCTAGGAAGATTTAATGTTAATCATTGCCCTTGCTAGTGGACATTTCCAAGACATCTCTGAAATCTAATGAAAAGCTGTAATTTCAGAACCACTTCACAATAACATAAAGCAGGCACAGCTGTCAAAAGGAACAGTCTGCATCTCCTGCCTGCAAGTGCTCACTCTCCGTCTAGTATCACCCCATGTTTCTACCGGCACAAGTAGCATTCAGGCAGCTATATGCTAAAGCTCATGAAGAATATGATTAAGGATATGCCAGTTTAAGGTGGCCATGAAACTCCCATTACAGTTTTGACTGAGTGAGAGAGAACCTGGCCAGCAAATACTAAAATGAAATGTATACGCATCTATAACAAGTTGTGAAAAGTAAATCCTCTTGCTCTATCATATATTGGTGATCATAAAAAAATGCATATCTATCATTTTTTGGCTGTGGTTGTAAAACCATCTGTTCCTCTCCGAAAAGCTCATTTTTTATTCTCTTCTGCAGTTGGTATATCTATGTATTCACTTATCACACACTTTTCTGTAATTGCCAACACTTGCCATTCTAAAAATGAAGAAATGTTCTGAGAAAGGCTTTTGCAAAAAAGGTTTGAACTTTATAGGAAGTACAAGATATTTTCTCTGCTGTACATCCTCTTTTTCTACTTCACATATGTTCCTGGTAAAGGCTATTTACATATTTTTCTTTCCTAGTTTCTCATTGTCTTTGTTCAAACAAATAATCCCTAGAGAAGATCTACAAGAGGCATAAACCGGGGAGGTGCTATCAACATCAATGGTAACAGGCAGATTTACAGCAGTTGTGAGCCTGTTCCATTATCACTACATATATTTGAAGTAGAATCTGATATAGAAAATGCTTCTATTTTAAATTTTCTAAAACAAATGATTTGCTAAACAGCAGCAGTTACTTTCACCTACAATCTGTCTGAGATTTCAAGATCACTTGATTACAGTTGACAGTGTCCTCATGCTTGCTTCAGAGCAAGCGTCACCGGTATTTTCTTAGAGGTTCTTCAACTGGAAGAGAAGTCAAAAGTAGAAGAGGCAGCCAAACGCATTTAAACTAGAAATACACAAACTAGCAAGGAGGAGGTGGGTGGTACATCCTTTGATTTCTTCAGACAAAGGTTGGTCTTTTGATTTGATTTCTTCAGATCAGGGTTGGATCCCCTTTGTCAAAGATTGATTATACTCAAATACAAAGTTATTGACCTCAACAGAAGAGCATGTGGATGCAATCCCAGTTTAATCCATCAACATACAGCTGCAACCACCTCATATCAGCTGGGAGCATAACTACACCCATCACTGCTAACGTGCAAACTTTCTGCTCTTCTCCCATTCCTGCCCTTTCCTTGAGAAACCTGTAGCTGAGGTGGATGAAAGTCTATGACTGGTGTCATAAAGGAGATCTGTCAAAAGAAAATTATAGTTCTCCTTTGATCTTAAAAGGTATTCATCTATAATTAGCATTAGCTTTTCTAACTGTACACAGTAACAAATATTCTATTCAATCAAACCAATATTATATGCTGTATCTAATATCAAATGCACAACTTCAGTCATTATTAAAATGCTGGTACTCTCCTTCTACCTATTAATAATTGTAGATTGATATTAACAGTCTAGTAGTAAACAAAGCTGCTCATTTCTTTGCAAGAACCTCTCACTCTCACACAATAGAATAATAATGTTTGGTTCTAATGGTATCCTGGCAAGGAAAGCGGGAAAACAAGGAGCTCTGTCAAAACAAACACCACTTCAAATATCAAAATTTCAACATCAACAGCTTGGGAATGAACAACATAGATTTTTCAGTAAATAGATTTAAAAACCTGACTTGTCTAGGTAGAATTTACTATTGTTTATTTTTAAAATTAGTTCTGTAGTGGTGGTTTTTTTCTTTTCTCAAGTGTTAACTGTTGCTTTGCAAGGTAATACCTGTAATCTCGGCTAGAGGCATGCAAACATGCAATGCAAAAAAGCACAGCATGCAAGTCGGCTACCTAATTGAGGATGCACCATTTTGTCCCTCCATAGATTACCCACACAGCATTTGAAGTCACTAGAACTGGCATTAACATTAAGCAAATATAAAATACTATACAAGCTTAGGGCATCATCAGGCCTTAAGTATGCAATTTATAGAAGATTTGACTCTCACACCGTTTAGATCCTTTTTTGTGAATTGCCGTGTTGTTGGATCAACCAGGAGAACAGCTTTAATAGTTTTGGTGTGCAAAGCATATGAGCTTTAGCCAGTGTTTTACTTGGTTAAGTTTTTTTTTATTAGATCACGTTGTCTTAAGCTGCCATTGCTGTCAGTAGAATTTGCAAAGGTCTTTTTTGCTGTGAGCTTTTCTGGTTTGAAGAGGCAATATTTCTGTTTTATGTCTCCTATTATGGCACTCCCTGGTTGCTTGACTGTTATCATTTACCTCTGGGCACCATTCAGTCACTCAGCAACACAAGTTTGATCCCTGTTAGATGTGAACATGCAACTGCATATCTGTTGAAATGCTAGAGTACACAATATGGAGTTTATGTCAGCTTATACTTTTATGTGTTTTACACAGTTTGCAGAACCTTATCCAGCACAAAGCTTTCTAGTAACGAGTTAACTGACAACTTTTTTGTGAAGCAGAGCCAACAAAATGCGTTTATATCAGATCAGTGCTTTGTATCATGAGGCTGTGGACTTTCTGATCTTGGACTATGAGCCTAACACCAGATTTTGTCATCAGATCCCACAGCTATCTCATCAGCTGGCCTCGTTTACATCTATTTTATGCTTACAATAACATGCAATATTCCAAATACCTCATTCCAGTTGCAACCAAAATTAATGAGATAAAATGTATATGCAGAGAAATAGAAATTCAAATCGATGCTGTTATAAAAACACAGCTGAAAATGTGTTTTCACATGATGTGTAAGTCATCATTGCAGATAAATATAACACATTATGAAACCCAAAATATTATTATTATTATTATCTACACCATAGTAGAAAAGTTGGATGCATAGCAACCTATTGGTTCTCTAGAGCTCTAGCTGAATTAATAATCTCGTTATTTCTCACCCAAACTGATAAAAGTTGAATAATCCATAATCCTCTCATATTAACCTTATTTAACTTTTATTACTTCCTATGCTCCTGCTAGGAAACAAACAACAACATTGCAAAGATGATTAGGCAAATATTTTCCTCAGAAACATGCCCTTAGGCTGATCTAATGAATAGTGAAATAGTCTGGTACATTTTGCAAAAACAGACATCATTTTACCGTATCCCTGTATTTATGGACTACATGGGAAATACTTACTACCTTGTACAATGTAGCGTATTTTATTTGTCTATTATACACTACAGTTGTGAAAATACAGTCTTTTTATGTATTCAAATCCCTAAAAATTATTTCTTAGCTCCTAATAGGCAATGAATATTTGGAAATTTCATACGGAATAAATATATGTAATATCTAACTGTCTGGGTACACCAGACTTACTTGCTCTGTCACTATTGCACAGGGTTTATATGACATTCCTCTGAAGCTGTCCAGTCAGCTCCGTATCATTAGTACAAGTTAATTACTGGCTCCATCTTATGGTTAAAGTGTTGATGAGTTTGTAAATAAAAACGCCAATTATTTATCTCAGGGCCGCAAGAGCATCCTCAGCCCTGCCTGTCCCTGCCCACCCCCCGGGCTTCCCCCCACCTACTGATGGCCCAGGACCCCATGTCAGTCCCCCGGGGCCGTCAGCCCCTGCCCCAGCGACGCTGGAGCAGGGCAGGTCTCCAGCTCCCCACAGCCCTGCCCTGCCCGGCCATGGGCCCCGGAGGCGGGCCCGCCCGGCTCAGTCTGGCCCCATCCCCATGGCCCTGCCTGGCCATGACCGAGCGCTGAAGAGTGGCCCACCCCAGGCACACAGGAGGGGTCTGTGCCTAGTGCCTAGCATGAAGCAGATTTCCCTAAGGCCTCCCAAACTGCCGTGCTGTTACTAACAGTCTCTCGAGCCAGCCCAGCCCGGCCTCAGTCTGGCCCCATCCCCATGGCCCTGCCTGGCCATGACCGAGCACTGAAGCTGCCGCAGTGGCCCACCCCAGGCACACAGGAGGGGTCTGTGCCTAGCAGGTGACATGAAGCAGATTTCCCTAAGGCCTCCCAAACTGCCGTGCTGTTACTAACAGTCTCTCGCCCGAGGACCTTGGAGAAGAAGCACTTTCCTCCATGGGAAGAAGAAAGTGCCTTTGCACGTGCCTCAGGGCACAGCTTCAGCAGTGGCCCAGCAGGAGGAAAACACCTTCAGCTGCACCCCCCTGTATTTGGGTGTCTCCAGCATGACAGACACGAGGCAAAATCACAACTGAAGAAGAAACCCTCCACACGAACGTAGACATATCTACAGTGAAGTGTATGGTACACCCAAACGTGTCAAGAAGGAGCTGTAAGGAATAGCTGCTCTCTGCCATTCTGTCGTGGTTTAACCCCAGTCAGCAACTAAGCACCACACAGCCACTCGCTCACTCCTCTCTGGTGGGATGGCGGAGAGATTCGGAAGGGAAAAAGTGAGAAAACTCATCGGTTGCGATAAAGACAGTTTAATAGGTAAAGCAAAAGCCGCGCACACAAGCAAAGCAAAACAAGGAATTCATTCACTCCTTCCCATGGGCAGGCAGGTGTTCAGCCATCTCCAGGAAAGCAGGGCTCCATCACACATAACGGTTACTTGGGAAGACAAACGCCATCACTCCGAACATCCTCCCCTTCCTTCTTCTTCTCCCAGTTTTACATGCTGAGCATGACGTCATATGGTGTGGAATATCCCTTTGGTCAGTTGGGGTCAGCTGTCCCGGCTGTGTCCCCTCCCAGCTTCTTGTGC
>NW_008795036.1:2548853-2575057 GCF_000699145.1 Aptenodytes forsteri
ATGCTGAGCATGACGTCATATGGTGTGGAATATCCCTTTGGTCAGTTGGGGTCAGCTGTCCCGGCTGAGTCCCCTCCCAACTCCTTGTGCCCCCCCAGCCTACTCGCTGGTGGGGTGGGGTGAGAAGCAGGAAAGGCCTTGACCCTGTGTCAGCACTGCTCAGCAGCAACTAAAACATCCCTGTATTATTAACACTGTTTTCAGCACAAATCCAAAACACAGCCCCAGATTAGCTACTATGAAGAAAATTAACTCTACCCCAGCCAAAATCAGCCCACAGTCCTACCACCTACGGGGCAATCTCAGCCTTAACGCTGTGTTTCACGTCTTCACTCACTGATTCACTTCAGAAGATGGCTTAGTCTCGGGTCAAAACCTACCCCAAATTGAACCAAATGGAGCAGCCCAAACCTGTCCAGACTAAGGTCTGGTGGGAGAAGTATGAGCAGAAATTTCTACTGAATCCTTTAATGTTGTGACTTTGGCATGTTAATTAAAATGATGGGTTCACTGATATCTGATGAATGCTTTATGTCAATTGTTCACAGTGTTAGCACAAGACATTGCACAACTTACTCTTAGAGCACCTTTTTAGACTTTTCTGTGTGACAATTTACTCTCCAGCCAACAAATAAGCTAAGTATTCATGATCATAACATGGCATTATTTCATCTTTTAGGTTATCAGTTGTACTCCAGTGCTAGTGAGAGAGCTAGCAGCTCTCTCATGTCATCTGCCTAAAGGAAAAGGTCCAATTTAAAGGAAAAGGTGAACAAAATGACATTTTGAAATACATCTGACCCCAGCATTGTTTAGTTCTGCTCTAATATTTATTTTCCCTGATTACCAGGTTATCTTTTTAATTGATCTGATTTTAGAGCTACTACAATTAGGGTCACAGGAACCTTTGAACGTCTGTATTTGGCAGAGGAAAGGAGGAATGAGTTAAGTTTAAACACACAATATCTGGGAAAGCAAAAGATATGTATCAGTTAGGTTTAAGAAGGAAAGGGTCTGTTTAATTTAACTGTTCAAGGGTTTCACACAAAATCTCAGGAAATACACTTTTGGGCCACAGAATTCTTAGAAAGCCATGGACATTTTTTCCACACTGAGCTGATATTTTCACCACAGAGATACTTTATTCTTCAAGCACTCTCCTTTCTACCCTAACCTAATCAATCCAGAGCTGAGGATGCAGATATGAATTTGAACAGGTCTTGAATAAATACATGCCTGGAAGAACACACATTTCCTATCATCTACTCGCTGAAGAGAGGAAGAGAACTATAATGATCGCAATAGGAATCCTCTGGATTATGGAGAACCTACCTTATTAAAATTAATTTATGTAGATTGAGGAAATGAAAACATACTCCTCCAAGTCATTATTTCAGGCTTCAGCTGTACGTGGAGTGTTTTGAATTACTCCCTGGCTATCAGACTTTCAGGGAGGACATTGAGCCACTAAATCTTTCAGCTGAAATTCCTGAGTAATGGCTCAAAGGAATGTAATGACTTTCAAAAAGAGTAATCTTGAGCTGTTGCCCATAAGGCCAAATTTGGCATTTCATAGCAGCTAATTAGGGGTAACAGCCCTCCATAATATACCATTGTGTGTTTCTGGATGAAACAGCTGGCAAAGTTTCTATGGATCAACTACCAAGGCTTATTTCTTCTAAATAAGACTAAAATGCTGTAGAGTATTTAATCAGATTAAAAGGTAAATACTGAGATAACAAATAAAAGGTCCAATTAATAATCTTGTTTCCCCTTTTCACTTCTGTCTTTGTACAGAATGGAGGCAGAGGTGCTTTGTACACAGCAAATGAAAGTGGGCAGCTGGACTTGGTGGGAAAACAGAAAAGGAGTGAGAAAAACTCAGGCATATAGTTTTTCCAGATTGTAGCCACTGACAGGGGTCAGGAAAGG
This sequence comes from Aptenodytes forsteri, assembly GCF_000699145.1. Lineage (NCBI taxonomy): Eukaryota > Metazoa > Chordata > Aves > Sphenisciformes > Spheniscidae > Aptenodytes > Aptenodytes forsteri. The sequence continues at coordinate 2,550,786 of NW_008795036.1, forward strand.
GAGAAGCAATGTTGAGCAGAGGGGAAATGGGAAAAGAACAGAACAAAAAATATTTTTTGCCTAAAGTTTGATTACTAGAAACAAGAGATGCTAGTAAATGATGACTACTTGATCCTCCCACCTACAGCACAAGTAAATCATCATCCGCCATTACTTCTAAGCTACCACGAAAGTTTCCCACTGTCTCCACCATACTCCGTTTACCTGAGAAGGAGATTAATTTGCCACCTTTATAAATTGTTTGGCATGTATGTGCATTCAGCAAGACTATGCCTCTTAACTCACAACCCTCACATTAGAAACCATGTATTTTTTTTTTTTAAAAAGTCATGGCATGTTGAAATAACCTGTATATTTAGTAAGAGAACTCTGTGAAAAGACCATGCTTTTTTGCTCTATCAAACATTTATTTAAATGTCAGAAATCTGACCGCTATCCTCGTTCTTATCTCATTTTGAGTTTTCTTTTTAGCACTCTTCAAAGTATTTGCTTCCAAAACATATTTTTAGTCATCTTTTCTGACTCTCTCACTCAGCTGCTGAGCTCATAAATGTAAACAGTTAGCCTAGCAAACCAATAAATTTGCATTTGCCAAAAACATAAAATGAGTTGCTGAAGTACAAAATAACAATTGTGCTGCTAATCCTTTCCGTTATTTCTTACCCCAACTTTCTTAGCTTTGCTGGCACTGATTTAGGTAGAGTTTGGGAGAACATGGGGTTTTTCCACTGAAAGGACAGCATTAAGGACTGTGGAAACGTGCTTCTGGGTTTCAGGAGCACTACTCCAATAAAAATAACAACATGTATTAGGCACACTGTTTAGGATGTGCTATGAGCTAACCTTGCACAGAAAAAAAATTCAAAGCACCTAAAAATTTTCAAGGCATGCCAAAAATAATGGGAGTGAGGAAGTACTGGCCTGCACCAGGTAACTGTGAGAGATCAGTCACTAACAGGTGCCCCCCACAACTGCTGCATTAGAAGATGCCATTCCAGCACCTGGTGCATGAGATTGCCCAGGACTTCAATAACAATCTGTACTGCCAGAGCTCTGTCACCAGGAGCCTGGGAAGAAGGCAGTGAGACACATCTCATGGGTCTCTTAGAGGACAGCAACACCGTGTCTCAGTTAAAACAAGTGAGGGATGATGTCAGGGGACACATCATGTCCAAGGACATCCAGGTCCTGGTCCATTGCATTAGTTACACCACCATTTTCTTGCCATGTTTCTCCTACTGAAGGCAATAGGAATCACGGAATGGTTTGGGTTGGAAGGGACCTTTAAAGGTCATCTAGTCCAACCCCCCTGCCATGGGCAGGGACATCAGCTAGATCAGGTTGCTCAGAGCCCCGTCCATCCTGACCTTGAATGTTTCCAGGGATGGGGCATCTACAACTACAAAGAATACTATCTTTAACATCAATAAAAGCAGATTTTGACAAACAGTAAGCGGTTAAGATACAAAACAATAACAAAAGAAGAAACTCTGAAGAAAGCTATACCAAAATAAGCTTTCAGAATGCAGCGAGTTATCTGCTTTCAGTGATTTAACCAAAGCAGTCTTGCAGCTGCAGTCATAGAGCTCTTAGAGGCAAAATCTTGTAACACAATTAACTTCACTAAAAACCTCGTTAGAAGCAGTGAGGATTAAGCATGACCAAGTACAGTAAACAGACACACAGGGCTACATAACGTTTTAGACACCTACTCCAGCCCGCCTGTTCCCGGTTTAATGGAACAGAATGTCTCAGAGCTCGTAATGAGATGAAAATGCTTGCAAAATGAGATGTTCTGGTGACATCTGTTTGATGTCTCTGTGGAAACTTTATTTGACTTAGGCTGGTCACTTACATTTGGATAAACTGATACTTTCTCTTGCTTACACAGTGCTAGAGCTGGTAACCACTTCAGTAGGATTTAGGGATAGATGCAATCAAATGTGGCTGATTTACTACTAATACTACTACTACCTGTAAAAGTATACTTCTAATACAATGTCAATATATCAGACATGTAAATGACTAGTTCTGTAGAACTGTGATTTGGATTTTTGTAGTAAAAATATGACTCATACAAGGAAAGGAAAGAAAGCAGAAAGTACAAAGTAAAACCTGAAGCAATACTAAGATAAAATATAGAAAACAGGAAGGAGAGAAAAAATGTCCTCCACTTTCTGCAACTAGACCAAAAAGTCTGATTAGTATGTGTTGACTGCCACTCTGAAAGGCTATTGTCTACTTCCTTAACTGAATTACCGATGGTAACCTGCAAGAGGTTGTTTTTTTTTTTGAACAATCACTTTACCTGTTTTCTAGAATTTACTAGAAATTTTCTTTTCCTTTTTCTTTTTTCAGCAATAGGAAGACAAGGGAGTTTCAGGGATGAATTTAAGCCCTCAATTTCGTATTGTTCGAGAGAGAGCAAAAGGGGTCAAGTCTCATACTGATAGACATTGCAGCTTTACTGATATAAAGGTCAGATTTCATGACATCAAAAGCTTATCGGAGATTTTCCTCTTCCTTAGAGCATACTTCATTTTCTGTCTTCACAAGAATGCTGTTCTGTAGCCTGGAGACAGACTGCAGAAGCCGCAATCTGAACACTATTTTGCAGTGGGAGAGGGAATCAGATCCAATTTCCACTGAAATAATTGGAAAGACTCACTAATTGCCTGAGAAGCTAGATCAGATTCAAAAAAAAAGCAAAATAAGTGACAGGTCATAACAGAACTATGGCTGGTAGGAAAGTTTACTGACCTGCTAAATCATATAGTGATCCATCCCAAAAAATTGCATGCTGGAGAACTTTCCCACTGCCCAGTGATAGCTGGCATCCCCAGTATCCCACTTATTTCTTTCAATGTCTTTTACTGTTACATGTTCATTATTTTATCTTTTGCTTTCCTTCAATAAAGTCCAGATGATTAATTTAACAATAACTTTGATCTTGCTCAGGTGAAGTACATTAGAAATGACAATACAACTAGAATGATAGTAGAATAGAATTTGGTTGACAGGAACAGTTTTCATTGTTTCTTCTAATGAAAACAAGGGATGCACTCGACTTAGTCATCTACACAAATACGCAGCAGTAACAGATCAGTTTCACCCTTATTTGCACTTTGCTAATTTACTCTCTTGCCTCTTAGAATGATGTGTAATACAGTTCTCGGTTTTAGAAATACACTCTTAAAAATATTCTCCCTCTTCTCTCTCTCTCATGTGCGCTAATTGTTGGAAGGATAAAAGTAATTTAAAAGCACTGTATTTTTCAGTAACAGTGGGGGTTTTTTTACTGATTAGAAAAGCAGGACATGAACAGGCATCCAGTGTTATGAGCTTTAATTTGATTAATACACACTTTTTTAGAAATCTGAGTCACCAAGCAAATAATACATTCCGTTTGCACCTTTTTAGTCAGGCAGAATTAAATACAACAATTATCATTCATACATAGAAGAAAAGGATTACAATTACAAGTTTTAAGTCAAATTTTATAAACAAAATAATGTGCACAGCATAGTTCCTCCTATAATAATTTCCTTTTTATTAGCCATGAAGCAGCCATTTTATTACCATGTTCTTTCATCAATGGAAGTGATTTCACTTAAAATCACATGAAAATCAGTATTTCACAATGAAAAATGGGAAAGCTCTCGGAATAGCGTATTTAAGAGTGGGTAAATACTGTAAGATTCAGATCAGAAGTAGGAAAGTCCGTTTACTTCCATCACCTAAACCATTGATAATATTGCTGTCTTATAAAAAGAGGAACGAACTCTTGCCTTCATATATTAATGGAAACTATTGAATAAATAATTTAAATACAAGATTCTCTTTCATTTGGCATTATAGAAAGCTTCTGGATGTGGCAAAATTAACAAAACACCAAAAATATTTTAATGAGGGTTCTGTGATTACAAAACATCCTAAACATCCTCATATTGTTTCATCCATAGCAAAATGGTGTCGAGCCCTTTATCTGGACAATATTTTCTGTCCATGTTCATGGTATAGTTCTGCATTACTTTTAGCCTAAGAATTTTTCCAGCATAGGATGATACTATAAGTATTCTTTCCAAACAAGTTTCACACATGAACATCAGCTGTAATACTGCAAGTGAAAATTAAGTCCATATTTGAACCTACTTGCTGTGTCTCGTTTTCCCCCAAGAATCATTTCAAGTGTTACTGGGTTATTTCCCTGTATGTTTAATAGTGATTTATACATAAACGGTGCCTTGCAGTCAGGTGTCTGCAGAACTGGAGGTATGATAAACCTTTTTTTCTTAAGATTACCTCAAGAGTTAAAAAGAATATTTAAATATTCATCCATATGAATGCAAGAACAGTTGAAAACACATCTCAGGACAACTCTGTAGAGCAACAAGGGACTACGTAATAAAAATACGATTCTGCAAGGTTTATTATAGACACGGAGAGATAAATACATGTAAAAAATAATGACCCAAGTCCAGAAGATTCTGCTCTTTCCTTATACTGACAAATTGCCTACAAAGTACTAAGTATGGCCTCGGTAGAGGTTGAAAGTTGGAGCCCTAAATATATTCCATTCCACTGATGGTCTTCAACATTTACTCCCTCTCCTCCTACCCTTCCTTCTCCTCCTCCGATGTTAATAATTAGGTACTACTTTTCATCTAGTGCATCAGGCCGTATTATCAGGATACCCTTGAATCTATAGCAACACACTTTGTCTTTACAGACATAGAACTGTGGGGTTAATTTGCTTGAATAGCTAGAGCAAGATGAATTTCACCTAAGGCGGCAGATGGCAGATGATGGGGAGGAAGAGAAAAGACACACTGTGAGTGCTGTGATACTGCAGGATCACAGATTTCAGGGTTGAAATTACAGAAGTGGTTTCCTTGATGCTCAAGATCCGTTAGGCTGCTTACTTTCAAAGGACAAAACAGTCTCTTTGCTCCTCTCAGGATGAGGGGAAAACAAAACAAAGCACAACACAACACAAAACCCTGCTCTGTATACACTTTAGTAGGGAGTACCCAGAAGTCTTGAAAACAGCAGAGCCCACTTTCACATCAGCCTTCCCACCTTACGACCCCGCATGGAGCCTTGCATGGCAGGTAAGCAAGCTGGGAAGCAGCATCTCAGCGGGACCAGATGCCGGCCTGACCACGTACCACGCTCAGCAAAGCCTAACTGCTGACAGCGGATTAAGGGGACACCCCTCCAAAGTGACAGGATGCCACGATCAGAGCACTGTACAACTCTTGCAAGTGAGCAGAATTTAGGACAGGAGCAATTTTGAAGCTGTTTTTTCTTAAAACTCACACGGGACACTCAGAATTAGTCAGGTTTATCTACCACCCAACCTGTATAAATCTCCCCAAAATGTTGACTGCTCTGTCAGAAATGCCATGGCAGATCATGTGTGTTCAGTATAGCATTACTTTTTACAAGGTTTCATTTAAGCTGAGCTGAAATGAAAACATTATTGTGAGAGCCTCTGGCTTGTAAAGGTTTCCAATACAGTTTCACAACAGGTTGGTAAAAAGCTTTGATGTTGACTTATGGAGTGAAATGCAATTACCACCAGGTGTTTCAAATGTGCTGGCAACCGTCAGCTCATAGTTCGCATGAAAACGATAAATTGCTATGCAAAAGTAATGCAGAGTGATTACATTTAGAGTAATTATGGCAAAAAGAATTAAGTAAAATGAGAAGAGCGCACAGCACCATTTTACTTCTTTCTCTAACAATGGCAATCCATACGCCAGAGATTTCAATCAAACTTCTTAATTATCCTAAGATCTTTTCAGGATGTAGCCCACTTGCGGAGTTACTCTAGATATGTCTCCAGATGATCACTTATAGACTGAATAATAGCTCGGTTTTGTGGTGTTTTTAATTCATATATGCATAGCTCTCATACTATTAATTACAAAAATAAGAGTAAGAATGCTAATAGACTAAGGCCAGAAGGGACCACGGTGATCAGCAGGTCTAAATTCTCTGTAACATAGGCTGCATTTTTTTTCTCATAGCAGTGCTACTACCTAGTCCATATTTTGAGATTTAAACACATAAAATCTTTTGAGAAATACCCAAATGTGATTTGAAGCAAGATGAATATGTCACATTTGTTCATTAAGCATTCTGGGGTTATTTATATGCATGGCTTAATGAAAAGACTTCCACTTCATTTACAGATTGAACTGTTAAAGCTTAATTTCACTGTACTGGATCTCGCTAACTCATCCACTCATTTAAGAGCGGCACAGCATCAGGTATTTCTCTGTCTGCATGGCTACAGAGCTATGCTGTAATTAAGCCGCTTCTTAACCATATCCCGCTAAGCTGAACTGCTGACGTTTTTCAGCTTGGGTGTTTTGGGATTTTTTGTGCAAAAGCCTCCCTGTTTGCAGCAGTGCTTCCAGTAACACAACCCCAGGTACCGCCACATCCCGAATTCATCATTCCAGGGGTTACGCAAGTCCTTTCAGTTACACAGAGTTGGAGGTTATGTTTAATTAAACTGACAAGTTCGGAATCATCCTTTTCCAGTACAATAATCAGTTCTTAAAGATTCCTTCATGTTCTTCATTCCTAAATGTATGACTTTTCATTTTACTATATTAAAACTACCAGTTTGCTTGTGCTAAATTGTGAAATTCAATGTAAAGAAATAACATCATGTCATCACTTCATCTATAAATGTCACATCTACAAGCAAATTTTAAATACGGTTAGATGTTTATCAGGGAATGGAATAACCACGCAATGGAAATGGTACAAAGTTTTCCAAGGGGAGAATGCTGCACTTAAGGAAATAGTTCTATACAATGAGACCTCAGTCTGCATCCAGTAAAGGTATCTGGCCAAAGCGCACCGATGTATCTACAAATGTCAAGTACATATGCATATACAAATGATCATTTAAGAACTCCACAGTAAAACTGAGAGATTAAAGTGCACACCATTTTAAATCCATGCTGTAGCATTTACTTTTGTTTTTAAAAGTACGTGTCATTAGGTATAGGACTGATCATATTCTGGTTTCATGCTCATCTAGCTATTTTTACCGTATTGAAATGGCCATTGCTCGATGTTAATGCAAATCTACACACAAATATGCACTGATTTGACTGCCTCCTTCTGAAAGTGGAGCCACATACAGGCTTTCATATAATAAAATAGGTTTGGATTTCACATCATTGGAGAGCTTTGTTTCTTTTCATATTCAAATACATGGATCTGGCTCTGTTTGTATGTCTCTTAAGCAACACGTAAATTACAGAGATTTAAATTGCACTTGAATAAGAAATATCAATGAATTCCATCAACTTCAATTGACTTTTACCAGCCTGAAAGAAAGGAGGACCACGCCTCATGCACTTAAGCACTTGAAAATGAGAATGTTATTTATATCAGTTAATTTTTCAAAAAGGTATTTTCGACCCATAATGACATCTAGCCATGAAACTCAATAGAGTTTTGTGTATGCTATTTTTTCTGGAAGTTTTCCTGAGGGCACTGCTTGTTTTTAAATATTATGAAAACATTTGGTAGGAAAAGCAGTTTGTATTTCATATTATAGAGATAAGCAGAGACAGGTAGGTACAGACCTATTGAAAAAATCACCTGAAAATTCATGCAAAGTACAGTATATCTTAAAACAACTGCATGTTACTTTACATTCATTATACATTGAAACAAACACAGAATTTTAATTTTCTGGTCTTCAACATTTGTACCTGTACTGAATACACAACACTAACACAAGCTCTGTAAGCTAGAAGCTGTTCTTTTCTCTGCTTTTATCCTTTCCCAAAATACCACAGATATCAATAGGTTCATTCTGACACATCATACTGTAGCAACCATGAAGATAATGTCTGAAACAATGCATTCACAACATTATTTTATAAAAAGATCCCTCCCTTTCCCTACAATGTGGGATTTAATGTAAAATTTACTTCACTGCAACAATAAATATACGAAGCTTAATGTTTACCTCTTGGAGATAGTGACATTATTTTTAAAAAATGAAGATATAATAGATTATAGAAATAATAAAGTTAAGGTTTTAAGAAAGAGGTGCATGCATACAAAGTGAAAGTGAATACAAAGCTCAAAGGACTTTAACTTAAAACATGTCATTAAAGTGTCTTATCTTGCCAAAAATTAAATGGTTTTGAAAATACGTTTTTTTCAATGTTTAAATTTAGAAAAAAAACTTCAGAAGAATTTGTAAATAATCAAAGATCCAATTAACTTCATCATACAAAATATTGAAAGAATATTAAGATTGCAGATGGGAACAAACACTCAACTACAAAATTAAAGTTTGCTCCTTATACAGTCATAATCATTTTTTACATATAATTTCAGCCAGTTTGGTCATCTCTTTGTAATCTACTATAGCATATGATTTTGTTACCTACCTTAGACATACGAGAAATATTAGGAAATTCTACATTTTTGATACAAGATAGAAATTTTAGGCAATTCTGAATGTTTACATTACTAGATATCATAAATGTTTAGTACATACTTCTGACTGAAAACTGCGTAGTTTAATGACTCAGAAGCGGCCATTAAGCGTTAGCTTCCCTTTCCGCTAAAATGGTTACCATCTTGAAAATTAGTTAAATGAGTGATACAATTACCTGTAAAGTTAGCCAAGCCAAACACATAGATGAGCAAGTCCCAGCATTTTTCAGGGTGTTTGCATGTGATGAACACTATGTTGGTTAAGGGCCATTTAATTTTTTTCTTTCCATTTTGGATATGGATCCTAAATCTGATTTATGTATAGTAGTGCACAGTGTGCATCTGGATCCACGCATATCTTGGAGGATGCAAAATGTATTTTAGGTTTTATTAGTTGAAGAAGAGCACTGCTGTAATCTTTTGTGTCGTACCTCAAACACCTACCCACAAATAGGCAGGGCTAACATTGCACGAAGAACCTTGATGGAATAATTTCTTGACCTCTTTAAACATCAGTTTTTGCAATTTCAAAGTTCCATTGGTGCAGTGTTTTAATGAGATTTCTGCATCTTTTTAAGGCAAAAGGTAGAAACTCAAAAATCCAAAATATAAAATGCAAAATTGGCTAGAAACCTGCTGCAATGTCCTAATACAACCTCAGAAAACAGACAGGACTGAGCTCCTTTCTAGAGCCTGCAAGAAAGGAGACCCTCTCACATCAGCATGAGGTGCTGAAGAGATGCTACCTCTCCACGGGTCTTTCATCCGCTCTGCAGAGAAAACTATGACAAGGAAAGACTTCTACATTTCTCTACTAAAACACAGTTTTAAGATGGACTGAACAACTCCTACTACTTGATATGATGGGATACACTACTTCTGTCATCAGTGTTCAAAGTGCATTGTACGTTTTAAACTTCAGGAGACACTTGTGAAGCAGCACAAAGAGGTAGCATTTTGGCAGTATACATACAATAAAATTTCAGGGAATTTATAAAAAAATATGAGTAGCAGTTTCTGTTGGGGTTCTCCAATTCTCTCAGTTGATGAGAAATATAATTTAAGAGAAATTTAAGTATTTGCTTAATTACACACACATATCTTGCTTTAGTTCAAGAGGAATTTGAGTAATCATTCCTGTTGCCTATTTTGTTTTGTACAGAATAATATTTTCAAATTCACACAACAGGGTGGAATTCAGTGGGATTATTCATCTTTCTATGAGTGGAAAACTCAGCCCTAGCCAGAGAAATCTTTTTTTTTTTTCTTTTTTTTTTACTTCAGCGTACACTGAAATTAACCTTTCTGGTTAAAAAGATGTAAAAAAACACATTAGGCAAGTAAATGAGGTGAAACTTTTGCTTCATCCTCAACCAGAAATAACGATCCCCACCAACAAGTTCAGAACTTGAAAGCAGACAAGCAGACATTCAGTTGTAAGGGATCATTAGTGCCCATTCCCTGATTTTCTGCCCAAATTAGCCATTTTTGTGGCATGACAATTTCCTGCCCAACTGTCCAGCTGCTCAGGGGTTAGACACAGTTCACAGCATATGTTAACACTGTTTTTACATTCGCAACCTCCGTGTCACAGCTGATTACGTCAAAGTCACGCTAGAGACACTGATCAACAAAAGCGTGTTTTAGGCAGGAAATTGAGCCTTGGCGTGCCAGCTGCTTCTTAAGGTTTCTCTGAAAAGTAAGGCAGAAGTTTTACTGATACTCACCAGGAACCAGGTGAGGCCTTTCTAACTAGCTGTTACTGCAGTCCCCCCCACCTCCTCATCCTTAAAATTTCAAACAGATGTAGCTCCATTACTATCAAGCACCTGGTTTTGCAATTATGTACAATTAAGGAAAAAAAAAAGCTTTTTCTAACTTTATACAATTACATATTTACATTGTAATTTTTTATTCAAAGTAATAAAATCACACGCAATTTTTTCAAAGCAAAAAAAATACAATTTTTGAAGCTGCAGAATCTCCTAGTATGTTATAAATTCAGCTGAAGTTTGATAGTGCTTTAATAATTGAATGATTAGTAGGTGATGAGGATCTGAAAACTCAAAGGAACTTCAACGTTGTTCTAGGCTGTGTTTCCTAACCTCAATCCTAACCCAGAAAATGGTTTCCTGCACAGATAAACCCTTCTTCTCCGATTGAGGGTTTTTTCATATATTTTGTGTTCCTAGCAATATCATCAAACTGTCTCTTCATATGAAAGAATGGACACAAACACCATGCATGCAACAGCGTGTCTTCAACATTATCTTACTGACTCCAAGCAGACAATACTGACACATAAATGTAGACATTTTCATGTGAACTAACCCTCCATAGTTGATGCGGTTCCACCACTCTGAACTTTTTTTTTTTTTTTTTTTTAAGAAAGATTGTGGAGAAAAAGGAATCTGACAGAGCATCTGGCCAACACTATTTAGCATCTTCAAAGACCCAAAAAGGGTGCAGGACTCTCTCAGCAAGTTTGCACGTGATACCAAACCCGGGGGAGCGGTGGATATGCTGGAGAGCAGGGCTACCTTTCCGAGGGCCCTTGAGAAGCCGGAAGAATGGAAGTAACAGCTATCAAATGCATGAAGTTCAACAAAGCCAAAAGCAAAGTCCTGAAACTTGGACTGGGACTCAGTGCAATTCTGTAGAAAAGGACACGAGACTTCTTGTAAAGCAGAAATTAAATATGAGTCAGCAGTGTACCCTTGCAGCAACAAATTACTGTAATACTGGGCTGTATTAGCAAGAATCAGCCAACGGGTCAAGGGAAGCGATTAGTCTACTCAGTGCTCGTGAGGCCACATCTGGAACACACTGTTCAGTTTTGAACACCCCAGTTCACGAGAGGGATGGATACACTGGATGGAGGAAGGCCAGTGGAAGGCCACTAATCCAGCCAGGGAGCTGGAGCACAACAGATAAGGAGAGACTGGGAGTGACGCATTGTTTCAGAAGAGAAGGCTGGGGGGAAATTTAATTGCCATCTTAAATTACATATTAGTTAGAGAGAAGACTTAAGTACACAGCGAAGGGACAGAAGGCAATGGTCGCGAGATACATCAAGGGAAATCCCAACCGGGGATAAGAGAAAAATATTTTAGTGAGGGTGATAAGGCACTGACACAGGTTGCCCCAAAAAAATCATTGAATCGCCATCCTTAGAAATTTTCAAAGCTTGCCTAGACAAGGAAGCGAGCCAACGCTGAGGGTAGCCCTGCCTTGAGAGGATGTCCGGAGGTTCCTCCAACTTAATTTACTCTGTGAGTCTATGGGTCATTAATAAAAAAGGTAAAATCATATCTTACTCCGGCTAACAATAATGTTCTCAAAGGACTGAGTGCCCTTCTGCTACTTCTTTAGTGGTTTACCACTTAAAGACATATTAAATACTTTTATAAAACTGCTGAAACTACTCATCTTATTTAAGAATTTGCAGAATTGGACCATTTACCTCATATACTTTGTATTGATTTAAATGCATCCTTCTGAATTTTTCCAATTTAGAGCTACACGGTATCAAGCCCCTCCTACAACTTTTAAGGGAATGCTATTTTTAAATGCTTAAGCATTGCCCAGAGTTGCTTTATGGAGCATAGTATTTTAAAACATATGTACACATTGCACATTTAAAACTGTATCTCCATCTCAAAGTCTATAAAGTTAACAAAACATACACACACGCGCACATGCAACACATGAAAAAAGCCTCCCTCAGATAGACACAAATCCTCATTTTGGTACAACTACATACAGGCCATAAACAAAACCCTATATAGCGTACACAAAAGTTCTGTGTATACAGTAAGGCAGGCACATGAAGTGGAAAAAAGTCCATCATTACTCAGTATGTTACATTAAAAAGACAGCTAAACAGATAAAATTAGCATTTCCTCTCTAAAGCAATTGCCTCAAGTTGTATACGGGTTATTTCAACTGCGAATCAGAGCCCATCTTTACTTTAAAAAGAGAAAAAGCATTGTCAAAACAATCTGAAGAGAGCACAAAAGTTTTCCTCTCTGAAATCATAGTATTACGGTATTTATTATCTGTAAGACAGAAAATTTAGCCATCTCTTCACTTCGATGGAGTAAGATGTTAGAAAGTTACTTGTCCATATCAACATTTCCTCCTTGTATATTTGAACGTTTACACACCATATGCTTAGTGAGTAAGAACACAGACATATCATTTCCAACATTTTTTTCTCAAGTATCTTTTAAAGGTCCAAGAGCTTCATTTGACAAAGCTATCTAAGATGCAAAGGATCAGCCCAGTTTTCTTTCATACCAGTTTCACAAACTTTTGCTACAAATGCAACTTCGGTACATTAAATACCAATTAGCTTTATCACGATAAACCCAGGATAAAGCTCATTGTGCTTTGTTTTCTAGGTGTTTAGTTCACACAAATGAAGAGCCAACATACAGGACTTTTCAAAGTTCACACGTGTGTACAGTTGGTAGACGGTGGTGTATCTATCCGACTTTTATTTTCCTTAGCATCATTCAGAGGTGACTTGTTACCTATCTGGCATTTGAAGACTTGTTTGTAGGCCTTCCTAAAATTTTCAGAGAGAAATGCGTATATAATCGGGTTCACAGAAGAATTGCTGTAAGCCAGGCAGTGTGCAGTTACTCTGAAGAGAAAGGAGGCTTGAGTCAGTGGGAAAACTCCAAATTCAGCCCAGAGATGAATCACGTGATGCGGCAGCCAGGAGAAGCCAAAAACCACTACCACCACCAACACGGTCTGTGCTGTCTGAGACAGGGAAAGGAAAACACAGATGTCTGATGAGCACTTGAAGAACCAGCTTTAAACTCGCTTCAAGAATATTTATTATTACTGATTTTACTCCATTACCGATATGGGCTTTATTTTGCATAGTGAACTACTGCAAGGAGAACCTTAGCCTTGAAAATGTCACAGTGAAAGGCAAGTGTATAACTTTGCTCGAAGGTGAAGAATGATGTTCCTGACTCCCTACACAAAAGCCTCGCCTTTTCTGAGGTGGACATAAGCTTGGTGTAAAATAATTATAACAATAGGTCTTTGGGAAATCTCATCCAGATCTAATGATCTATATTTTATTGCGGTGCACAAGGATTTCTGACCAAAATTTCAAGAGAGATCTATTATACACGAAGGCAGCTAGTGGAAGAGCTTCGAGCAGTCAGACAAACACTTTGCTCAAGTGCCTACAAAAGGAGCAGGGACTTTTGTGAAAGTCTCTCCTTTAAACATAAAATTTCCACAGGGGGAGTCATACAACAATATCCTGGGATACAACTAGGGAAAAAAAGAGAAAAGTAAGGAGCTTAAAATTTCTCGTGACTGCACATTGTCAAAACCAATCTGGAAACTAAAGCTCACCAAACACTGAATTCAGAAAAATGGAACACAAAATATCCAGTGCTGCCTCCTGACTCCACTTTCGTTATTTTTGAGAGGAAAGGCCATCAAGTTCATTAGATCCATCCAGGCAGCTACAGTATCAGTCAGTACGGACCTTTCAGGTGCTGAAGGTATCCTGCCAGGGCACAGTGGAGTTTGACTGTCAATGTTTTCTTTAACTTTCAGCTACTTAAGAAACAGCAGCTAGTGCTTTGCAGTTGCTCAACTAATTAATATCTACTCCTCTAACAAGTACCTCTTTCAACTAAATCACTCTCCCAATAAAAGCCTAATATTAATTCCAAAGCATATTATGTTATGGACCGTTATAATTACTATATTAACTCTTTACAACATAATTTTTCAGATAACTTAGGCTCTTCTTCACAGGCAAAACTAACGCAGTGGCCACAGAGTGATAAATACTGCAGCACAGAGAATATCTAGACTTTTTGCTAGTTTACTGAACTTGGTCTATACTTCTTGAATTTATTAATGCTCAGTAGCAATTCAGACTGACCTACCTAATCACAACATGACTTAACTTGCAGAAACTTACAGAAAAAAAAGTTTGATTTCTGTGGCAACAGGCCAAAATAAGTTATGACAGATACCGTTGTTGGTTAGCAAAATCTCACAATAGAAACCAAAGGACATTATATCTGTAGTAAATACAATTTGTTTAGTCTCAAGGATTCATCTGTTTTCACAAGCCGTTCCTCTACTTAGCCTATGGAGATTGAGTCAGTTGCCACTAACAAACAGCCACACAAATATTTTCTCTTTCAGGTCTCATCGGGAGAATATGTGCTAACAAGGAAGTACAAATTAAGAGGATTTCATTCTCTGATCCCTTCAATGTGTTAATATTCCAACTGAAAACTGATTGTCTGGATACCACATGCACAAGTACTTCAAAAGAGGCAAAAAACTTCAGTGTGTTCAAAATTCTAAAAAAAATTACACCAGGAAAATCACTACTTTCAATAGACCGTATAGATGTGCCTGAAAGCAGAGGTTGACCATGTGTCTCTTGTAACTATTTTACTTAAGGTATTTCGTACCTGCAGAATAAGTAATTTCGCATTAGGAAACCTCACAACATCTGTTTTATCCCATTATTCCTCCTAAGCCTAACTTTAGAGCTTACCTTTTCAAAATCATCACTATGCCTCGCAACCAAGGTAACGCTAAAGGGCAGCTCTTGTTTACCTGATGGGAGCTTGCTTAGGGTTTGTCATTAGCAAATAAAACCCACCTGAAATACATGATGTTAATATTGATGCTTTGTGACCAAAAAGCACAAAAAATAGTGTTTAGGCACATTCATACTTTTCGTTAACTTTTTTCCACACATATAGCAAATTCATTTTAAGATTCTACTACTGAAATTTTCATAAAGGCTGGAATAAAGCTAGAAATGTGTCATTAAGCCTGAAATGCATTCTTAACAAAACAGTAGAAGGAAAAGAAGAAAGATACTGTACACTAGTGAAAACAGAGTTGCTTTGAAAAACATGAGTTAGGCCTTAGGATCAGAAACTTATTTTCTAAGGCAAAAAAAGTTTTGGGCTGCTTTTTTTTTTTGCCCTTTACTGAACCCAGATACATCCAAGCAGTCTTGGGCATATCTGTAATGCTTTTCCCTGAAGCTATGAAAGCTAGTTCCTAGCCAGATCTGATTTTTGCTTGCAATTTTTAAGAGTTAGTGTTTAGAGGAAATGCACAGATATTTCCAGTTTGAGAATAATTTAGATGAGAGTAGAGATGGCAATGTACGAAACGCCTTTGAAAACTGCACCTTTGGCCTTGACAACATTAAGTGCAAAAGTATATCTGTTAAGTATCTTATGGAATCAGGGCCATAATGCTTTTAATTCTAGGATTTAAAATCTATTGACTAGGATATTTTTCAAAAAAATAGAGAATGTTATTCTCTGTTGAGCCCATGCTTATCTCATTTACATTGCAGACAGTTTGCAGACAGTCTGCATGCCCATATGGTAATAGTGATCAGATCAAATGAAGAGCTATAGCCTAAGGGGTTTTTCTGACTCCACATTCATAAACTGAGAAGTTAGTCAAATGATTACTGTGGTCAAATCTGCTCAAAAATCAGAACCATATTATATTAACTGACAAATTAAATATATAAACACATCTTTCAAATATGGCTCTAAACCGCAAAGCTTATATTCTGCTTTAAAGACCTTTCATGATTCTGCTTGTAACCAGTATATAACTTAAGTCTTGAACATAAGAGAAAAAAACGTTTTGTGGAAAATCAATAGAAGAGTTGCAGAATCATTAAAAGTCTCTTATTAGACTCCCATCAGGAAGCACAATAAACCTCATTTTAAAGTCTCATGGTATAACCTAGGAATTCTTCATAAAACATTAAAAAATTCAGCTAGTTAAAAAAAATAAAGAAAAAAAAAGTTTTACAAGTTAGGGAAAAATGCCCGTGAGGCAAAAAAAAAGCCATTTAATATTAGAGACAGGTTGTCTCTCCGTGTCTAAATTTCAGATGCTCTGAAGTTCAAAATTTGGGGAACTCAGGTAGTGGCTTGATGCATTATGATGGAAAACTCAAATTAGAAAAGCTTCCAGTCCTGCTAAGTTCAGAGAGACACTGAATACGTCATTAAATACTTCATTTCAATTCCTTCTCTCCATTACATCTTTGGCAACAAGCAATATAATACCAAACTAGCTTAGCCATAAAACTAAAATATAAACAAATAGGTATTAGTAATGAAAGCAATCTACCTTTTTCTTGGACGCTTCTGACTTCTTTGACATGTTTCTCAACTTTTTATGCAGATGATTAAGAACCTGAAAAGATTAATTTGCATCTTGTATTTCACCATTTTCTAAAATTCAAACCCATCTATTTTAGAGTCGCTTACATCCAATTCACACATTTCAAAAGTGCACAGTATAAAATCCAAAGGAATTACATATCTGCATCTGTGTGGATCAACAAATATGAAGCAGATGACAATTTAATTCTTATATAAAAATTCAGATGTATTACATAACAAATACGTATCACAAATGAACAAGGCAACAAATGGAAACCTATCATGCACCTAGAATTAGCAATCATTCTTCTTCCATAAAAATGTCAATGCTTGTTAATTTAGAACGACCTTTACGGCATGTAACATAAAAAGTGTATGTTTTGAGTCAGAGCTTTTCTGAGTCACCTGCGTAATTTGCTTTCTTCAGATGGATGTTTGGTTAATATAATCAGGATGTTGGTGTTATTTGATCTTCAAAAGAAGCCTAGGCTTTCAAAAATAATTTATACTAAAAAGTATCTCACGAGGCATGACCTTTATCAACAACTTGATGATACTTGTCATGTACCTTTCACAAGCAATTTTTTAAACTGTGTCTCAAAAAGGCTCATCATCCAAGAGCAGGGTCCAAATTTTAACATAATGATTTACACATAAGATTTTGGACAATGGATGCATAGAGGTGCATGCCCTACTTTATCTGCAGTCATTATTCGCTGAATCTAATATATTCATATGGCATGATTTCTAGGCATGGGGGCAGGGAATATGCTCTTCAGCTGAATGTGTTTAACAAGTTGTAAACCATACGGAATTAAAAAACCGAGATGCTTAATTAAACTCGCGGGTTTAATTAGAATATGGTAAGAGGAATTTTTTTAGAGAGAGTGTCAGAGTGTAGAGCTCAGTTAGATGATGATGATGATGTTAGGTTGCACTTTACATAGCTCTAAGATGAACTGAGAACAATTTAATAGGTCAGGTCATCCAGCATGAAAAGGATTTTTTTTAAGGAATATAACACTAAAATTTAGGGTTTATAAGGAGACTTCTTGAGGTGGGGAAAAGGGTATAAATTCAAATTCTCTTATATCATCTGGGGACATTTTCTCTGTGTTCTTTGGGATGCATGGCTAACCACTACCAGGACAGACACCAGACAAGATGACCTATAGACTTGATCCCACGCTGGCATTTGGGTCTTAGAAACATACATAATGAGTTAAAAGGAATAAGATGGTATTTGTGAATAACCATAGCTCATCAGTGGATTCCACTTTTTAGGTATCTACTCTTAGCTACCAGTGAACCACAAACAGCAATAAAAATAAAAATTACTTGTAACCACTTAACACGGGAAGTGCAGTTCATTTGTGCTTATCTGTGCATGAACATGTTTGTGCATGAAAGACTCAGCCCTGCATGCTCTCCCTATTCTGAAACACTAGCCAGGTCGCTAGCAAGGCTAACTTGAGCTCAGGAAAGGCAGAAGAAAAATAAATCGGTTTTCTCTGAGAAGGTCTGGTTTTGGCTTCAGCCCTTCTTCCTTCTCCTGGATGAAGCAGACTGGAAGGAAAGGACAGAAGAGCCACTGAAGTCCAGCAGAAGACCAGGGAGATGATCCTCTGGCTCACACACTCTATTCACCTGCTGTCACCGTGTACAAGACAGCTGAATTGCTTAGTCCATGGGTGAAAAACGTAAAAACCAAAAAGAGCATGGGAGAAAGACAGTGAAGTTCACTTCCCATCACTGCTGCTTCACCTATCGTACCCCCTTCACATAACTTACAGCGATGGGCTGTTTCTACTGGACCTTTGCAAATCCCACCACCTGCCACCCAGAGACTGTACTGTGCTGTGATTTTCCCTCACAGCCCAAAACTAAAGTCAGATAAACTCTTCCCAGAAATCAGAACTGCAAAATCTTCTTTTAAAGTTACAAACTTTTTTTTCTTTTGTTCTGAAACTTTTAGCACAAATTTTTGCATTGCATCTCTCTCCAGTCAAATGAAAGATGCAGTAGACAAAGCTGTTAAATTGGGTATTTGGGGGGCCGGGGGGTGTTGAAGATTTAGATGATAACCTTCCAACGAATCCTTCTCAACTTCCCCTCTTTCAGATTATATATATATTTCATAAAATAAGTCTCTGCAGTGAAAACGTGCTGGCTCTATGTGATAGTGTACCAGATGGTATGCAAACCAGCAGCAAGAGAAATAGGCAGAATTTAATTACCTATCAACAGCAGCAGAACAGCACTCAGAGACCTACAGAGAATGCCGTGGAGGGATATTAAAAGCCATGTTTATGCACAAACACTACAAGGCAAATCAAAGACACCTCTCCTCACTGCCCTGTTCAAATTATCTCTTCTCTGGGATGGTGAATAATCAATTGTTCCTCTAAAAAACACTGTCACTTCACCTGAACGAATAATAATTCTACATGTGCCTCTCATTTTGTCTCAGGTTATTTCTCTAAGGAAAGTCTTTCAAAATATCCACTATTACATTTACACATGCATTTTTAACTCACAGAATGAAATACCTTGCTAAAAGATAGGTCACAACCTTTTCCAATAAGGTGTCACATTTTTAAAAAATTCAGCTCTGTGGAAAAATTAACTCTTCACCTGAAACTCTTCTGACTCCACCCTTCCTGTACCTGTTGATCAGAGAGTGTATTTGGCTCTCAGGGAAGGAATAGCTTTCTTTTTTTTTCCTGGAGATGAGGGCAGGGTGCTGTGGGAAGAAAGTTATGCTGTTGTGAAAGAGAGTGTAAGGAGACTTGTAGGATCATAGAAGTATAAGAAGGTCCAGGCTGGTCCGGACCCTGCTACCACAACTACCACTGATGGCATTTGGGAGGCCCTGGATTTTGCCTGCAGACTATCCGTTTCTTAACATTTTTTTTTTCAGCCGTTTCAGGGACTACCTCCAGATGGTTTGAGAGCCCAGGCTGAGGGACTATGACTAAATCAAGTTGAAAAAGGGATTTTTCCAATAAGAGAGAGAAAAAAATAGCTTACGCTATCTATGCCTATTTGTATAGGTCTACCAAACAATATAAATTTTGAAGTCTACACTTGTTGCAAAGCATATTTCCTATCTGGCTGTATATAATCATTCCACTGACTACACCTTCATTATCAGCTATTGAAAACCATGCGGCAAGAAAGCCTGCCCAAGGTCATTATCTAATAAGAATGAACTGCTTGTTTAACAGAGCCATAATGCGAGCATTAAATTCTGAACCATATTTTATAGTATGAACTGGATTTAAATTCGAGTGCCATTGCCTGCAATCCATTTTTTAAAGTAATACTGCTACTTCCATTGTCACAACAGATCCTTCACCCTCTTTCATTTAATAATGTTACACTGATGTATCTTTTTTCTTTTCAGCGTGGTTTAATAAAGTTTTCTCTCGCTGCTCAGCAAAATTTGAGAAATATCTTAAGCCAAGAACCATATAAGCTTGTATTTTATGTTGAGGCTCCTACTTTTTATGGCTTACTTTTAACCAAGTCTATAAATTATACGTCTTCCATGAATCCAGAATGTTCAGAATGATAGATAATAATGGAAACATTCTTAAGGCAAGAAATATTTTTTTTAAAAAAAGTTTTTAACATTATACATCTATAAAAGGAAAAGTTTGCTAATGATTTTAGGTGTCCAACCTAAAGGTTTGATTGAAGGAGGCCTGACTTTCAAGGACTGAAGCCTCATCACTGGGTACTCAAAAGCAGAGGCACCCAAAATCAGTTGTCACATTGCACTACCCTGGCAGATGTCAATTGTTAGAAGCTCACTGGGAATCATTTATCATTTTGCCCTTTAAGGACACATTAGTGAGCAAACATTGTAGCAATGTTACAAAACACATACAAAAAGTCAGTTATAAATCATTCCTTCTGATATTTTCACTCCTCTATCAAATTTGGTTGAAACTGACCCAAAGTTATCTGTGGGAGAGTGGAAACGGGTAGCTGTACACACATGACACAGAGCACGATCTCATAAATCTCTGCCTTAAGAGCACACCACGTGAGATTTCCAGTTCTGATTTTGTGAGAGGACGCCGTTTCCAAATACCTAGCACTATTTCAGCACTTCCGTAGGTTGTAATAGTCTTGCTGTCTGCTAGGAAAAATACAAATCTCCCCTAACGTAATTTAAGAGAGAGTGAGAAAGAACTCGGCTCCCTATTAGAGTGCCTAAAAAATGAGACTTTCAAAACTGAAAGTTCAATTGCAATTTGCTTATAAGAGAAACAGAACTGCCTTAAAGGAGTCTGGAAATGGCAATATATTCAAATAGAGAAATGAGTCTCCTTTGTCTTAATCTACTGTATCAGAAGATTGCATTATTTAGCTGATCCACAGTTCATGAAAACCAGTGAAGTCCATAAGAAACTAATGCATTTATTTTTATAATATTTCTGAGGCTATTACACAGCAGCGATGCTCTAACCCTGCATGTATCCAGAAGCCAAAATACTTGTTGTACTTCATAGTACTCTAGTGACATCAATAAAAGCTCGCAGCGACAACTCTGCTGGAGACCTGTGAGAGTAGCAATGGCTTTGACAAATCTGAAAATTCAGCTCTGATTTTCAACTCCCATCATCCTTAACTTCTCCTCACTCTGCCCCACGTGCCAAAATATGGCAGTTGGAGATTTGCCAGTGGGTCCTAATGAGGGCAGGAACGAGCCTTGGTGCTGCAGGGTACAAATGCCTCAAATAGCCTTGTACAAGCCATGGCATTTCTCAGCTTCATTGACACTGATGGGAATACCACGTATCTCCCAGGTGTCTCCTAGAACTCGTCCCTTCAGGTTGGGTCCTCCGGCTTGACACCGTGGCAAGCAGGATCGTACATACAGGCTCAAAACACATCACCAAGCAAGGGTAAGAGCCTAGCCTTGGCAATAATTTAAGCACAAGATTTTAGTTGTAACTCTGAGTGGCCTTGATTTTATTAACTTGTTCTGGGCATGTATTTCACATAGAGTTGTTTTGTTGTTTGGGTTTTTTTTAAACTACATATAGCTTGACACTGTGGCAAGCAGGATCGTACATACAGGCTCAAAACACATCACCAAGCAAGGGTAAGAGCCTAGCCTTGGCAATAATTTAAGCACAAGATTTTAGTTGTAACTCTGAGTGGCCTTGATTTTATTAACTTGTTCTGGGCATGTATTTCACATAGAGTTGTTTTGTTGTTTGGGTTTTTTTTAAACTACATATTCATACTAATATTGAGATATCTACTTTTGTAGTGCTCTGTAACAACATGGTGTGCTATATTTACTATGCTTATATTCTGTTTAAGCACATTTCCTTTTTTCCCCCCCCTATACTATGCAGGACTGTTATAATATTGAAAGACTTGTTTTCAATCTTGTCATATAATTAGACTTTGAAGGCTGGTACTCTATGCTGACAATGAAGATGCTTTGGCTTTGAAAAATACAAGTAAGAATTCTTAATAGCTGAAAAGCTCCCTCTGCACACATTTGGTAACTGTCTCCCTGAAATACGTAATATTTCCGGAAAACTCTGGTGATCTATGGCTACTGCAAGTTTCATCCCTCTCACAGCTCAGTCATGTTCACCACTGTAGATGAAACACCAGTGTATTCACCCAGGGAAAACAATTCAGTTTATGTATGAAAACATGTATTTCTTCCCCATTTGCCAGGTCAGACTTGTTTCATTACAAAGAGTAATTTAGAAATGTTGTCCTTCGACTTCTGCATAACTCAGTTTTAGCAGAGTTGGATGCCATTCTGGCCTTAATTTGCACACCACAATTAAGTTGATGTAATACATATAAAACTGAACAGAACATAAAATTATTTGTTCAAACTGAATACATTAATTACATCTGTTTAACTTGCCAATTAAAGAACTGACTTCTCGACACTTAAGCAGCCCTTATTTGCAAGAACAGACCCACCCTCTTGAATGTAAATTACTGCCTAAGGAGAAATCCTTCTACTGAAGGTTGCTGGCCCAGAAACAGAAGGATCTCTGCCTAACTCAGCAGGTAGCAGCCGGCGCTCCAGATCCTGTCCAGCAGCAAGCGGCGGACCCTACGCTGAAGGCTGCAATTAATACTCACAGAAAAATGTGACAGTTAGCCTGAGCAGAAAAGTCCTTAAGTACTATTATTCAGGCACCCTTACTTACTGCTTTCTCCTACCCGGGTCCTCCCGCACTGCTCCCTGCCACCACCCGCCCTTGCTGAAGCCAGAGGTTAAACCTCCCATCCACTTCAACTGGGGCAAGACAGGGCTCACAGGGACCAGGCAGCATGACGCACCTTTTGCTCTTAACACGTTCACTGGATCAGACCAAACTGGTGGATTTGTGTCATTTTTAAGTGCGCTGCATTTTAAAGAACCACAATGCTTCGTCTGAAGCCTGAACAACTTGTTGCTTTGTTGTACTTTGAGTTAAACTCCTCGTACAGCACTGCAAGAAACTAGGAGAGTTGTGTTGACAGAGAAAGCGGCAGAGCACTGGGGCTCCTTAGCATTTTGCAACAAGGAAACCTGGCAGAGGGGACCCCAGTAATTGCATGAACAAACCCCCCCTCCCCACCCCGTGCAATCCCTGTCCTGACCCTTCTGTGCCACACATGCACGTGTACCCCCAGTCACCCCTTGGTTATAAAACCTGCCCCTCTCCCTCTGTGCTACAAACTCACCTCTGCCCCGTTGCCTCCCGACAGTGCCATGTCCCTCCATGTGCCCAGAGATGTCCCCACAGCTCAAGGACACCTGCCACCATTGTCCCCCCCATCCCTTTTACATACCCTTCACCACTACCCGCTTGGCCCCACCTTGGCATAGCAGAAGGAGATGAGCAGCAGCGGGAGCAGATAGCCGAAGACGAAAGTGCAAACCACGTAGACCTTCTTGTGGTGTGGGTTGGGCCAGTGCTCCCAGCAAAAGGTCTGGTTGCTGGCGTCGCGGTGGAAGAGGCGCTGGTGGTGAGCCACTGGTGAGGCCATGGCGAAGGAAAGCGCCCAGATGAGCCCCACACCCAGCAGTGCGTTGCGGGAAACGCGCAAGGCCGAGGAGCGTCGGGAGTGCACGATGGCCACGTAGCGGTCCACCGACATGGCCGAGAGCGTGAAGATGCTCACCAGCATGGAGACGGTGAAGAAGTAGTGGATGAACTTGCAGATGAAGGCGCCCAGCACCCACGTGGGGAGGATGTAGACCGTGGACTGGAAAGGGATGCAGAAGAGCAGGTAGGCTAGGTCGGCGATGCTCAGGTTGAGGATGAAGATGTTGGTGGTGCTGCGGCGCTTGCCTGGCTTGCTCCTCGCCAGCACCGTGATCACCAGCGAGTTGCCCAGCACCCCCAGGGTGAAGATCAAGCCGAAGACGATCAAGGTGATGAAGTTCTCGATGCCGATGCCGAAGAGGGGCTTCCCCTCCGCCTCCGGCAGCCCGGAGAGGTTGAACTCCCCGCGGGGCGGCTCTGCCCCAGCTCGGGACCGGTTGAGGGGCGCCGCCGCGGGCTCCCCCGGCTCCATCCTCCCCCTTGCACGCCGGCCAAAGTT
>NW_008795036.1:2575833-2584140 GCF_000699145.1 Aptenodytes forsteri
CGCGGGCAGGGAGCGGAGCGGAGCCGGCCCCGGCCCCGGTCCCCACCTCAGAAAACTTCTTTCTGCTTTTTGCCTTCGCTCCTAGGGAGACTCGGAAGTCGCGTCTTCCAGCACGGCTGGAGCGGCGCTAGGCAGGTCCAGCTGGGCTTAAATGAACTCTCTTGGAAAGACAGAAAGAACGAAGCGCCTGCGTAAACCCACCTCAACAGGTAGCCGGCAGCAAGAGTTAGTCCGGACTAACCACCGCCTATGCTCACTATTTTCCCCTCCTTCGCAGGTTTTCGTTAATCATTCCCTAACGCGCGGTAGCTCACAGGACAAAAGGTGTCAGCCGTTGTTACTCCTTCCAAAAAAACAAAAAGGCAAAGAAAGCCCGGCCGCTTTTCACGCTGAAATCACGAAGCCCGTGGTTCAGAACTCCGCCGCTGCGCGACTACATCCCTGCTGGGGGCTGGCGGGCTCGGAGCCGGGCAGCCGCAGGCAGTCCTTAAAGGTGCCAAATGGGAGCTTCTGAAAAGTCAGTCTTTTCCGAACTGGAGGAGATATAATGCTTCCTTCAGAACATGGATGCGAGTTCATGTAAATACTCACACAGGCGCGTACACCTTGTGAATGAAACAGCTTTGCCCGAGGGTTCTTAAACATTTGCCTCCAAATTGCCAGTCAGTGAGCTACAGCTGCTGGTGGTGTATTTCACCTCCCTCCCCTAGGGACCTTGACTGCCGACTGTGAAAAATCCCTCTGTGATGGGGAGGGCACGCCGGGCACACGGCTGAAGGTCCAGGCTGCGAGAGACACGGCTTTTCCGGAGAGCGTCCTGTTTACTCAAGAGCTCAATGCTACTTCGCAGCCCTTTTCCCCCGGGAGCGGTAGGGACAAACAGAAGGGCTCAGATGTGCTGTTGAAGGCAATGAGCTTTTGTCTGCTTATTTTGCAGTCCACAGTTTGACGGGTTTTTTCTACCCTTTCTTTTGCTACTTGTATTGAGGCATCTCAGCAGCTGCACATCAGCTGACTGCAGAGCTATCGACTTCTGCAGCTCTAGATTTTAATTAAACTTAGGCATGGTCTGGTCCATTATGTCCAAAGGAGACATAAGGGGCGAGCACAGTTCAGCTTCTATAGATCTGAGAAACTTTTATTTGGATTGAACTGTTTTCTATGTCCGTTGTAACTCGGTTTAGAAGTTACAAACGTATTAAGCAAAAATAAACTCGTAAAGATTCCTAAAAGACTTGTGGGGTTTTTTTCTTATGTGCATACCTTATCATTTTGTTGACGTGTTTGATTACCGTGCAAACCTACTAGTCTCTACTTCTGTAAGGGATTTGAGAATGGGCATTGTTATTGCAGTATTAGATATTGCAGACTTTTTGGAAGTGCTCTGAGTGTATTGTGAAAATGAATAGAAGTCTCTCTAGATTTCCTTAGTGTTGCTGATGCTTGTGTTTGCCACTATGAATTCCTTCTTACGGTGAGGTACAAGAAATGTTTTTGAATACCACTGATGTGTTGCTTTTGAATCATGTCTCGTTGCCAGACATCGTCGCTCTCTTCTAGGATGTCAAGAGTGCAACCCTAGCCTTGCTGAAGTTAATGCTAACATCGCATTGATCGCAACTCTCCATCTGAAATGCTGCGTTAGTCCTCATCGCTCACGCTTCTGTTTTCTTAAGAAATACTATCTTTTGAACAGTATAGCCTGAAAGGTGACCAGAGAATATTAGACCATTTTGCAGATGAATAAGCAGGAAAAGTGGGTACAGAAACAAAATCAGTTTTAAGGGAAAGCAACCTGAAAATCACATTAGCGATCTAAGTGGGAGCGTTGCCTCTATTAGTTTCCTTAGATGTTTAATTGACAGTTTTGCACTTCAAGCTTTGCTTTTCTGTTATGTGTATATTGTAAAGTATATAGTTCTTATAAGACTGCCCCTGAGCATTAGGGGAAAAAAAACAGAGAACACAAGTATATTGTAGGTTTTCTGTCAGACCTACAGGCTTCAGCTTCTACATCAGTGAAGGAAAGTTCCCGCATTGACAGCACTCATGATTCCTGTTAAGATTGCTGTAAACAAACAAGTGTTGACATTTTAATCCACTGTTCTTGTTAACTAGACTGAGTAAAATTTTCATGCCATGGAAAGTTCCAATGGAAAAGTTGTTATGAATTCAGTAGAAATAATTATATAACTAAATACACAAATTACTTGAAAAAGTAGAGAAAAAAAATCAGTAAAAAATTTACATCATGCTTTAGGAAAAGAAATTTCATAACTTTGCAAAAGAGATCTCTTGAGCATCTGCCTCACGCATTTCCTTGAATCTAGTTTTATTGAACCTAGTCACCTTTTGACATGAAAAGATCTACTTTTGTCAAAACTAAAATAGCCTGTGAACTTCAGAGAGAGCAGGAAATTAAATGCAATCTTCTTCTGCCTGTGGCCAGGATCTACAGTCGTCTTTATCAGATGTTATTACTCACATCCAACAAAGTGTTTTGGCTCCGTAATTTTCCATAGCAATCAATGGGAAAAATGGCAGAAGAAATCTATAAAGGAGCTGGGAACCTAACTACCCTGTTAAGTCTAGACCTACATGTTTACTCCTCAGTGGCTTAATCCAGAAGATTATTACTGAGAAAAAACATCACAAGGATGTCCTTCCTTTTGCTCACTCCAATGGTTGGGTACCCTATTTTTTATATGGTTCCAACAATAAAAATACTTGACTTACACTGGTACATTTTTGTTTCAGGAAAGAGAAATCATTTAACAATCCAACAAATTGATTTAAAGTATTCATTTCTACTAAAGTCTTTGTTACTATGTAATGTATCTATAATAAACATATAATAAAAATAATGTCAGTAAAATGCATTTATATTTAAAAATGAACATTTACTTAACACCTCAGAAACAATAAACAATGCATGTGTTAATACAAATGTTCCTACACTTTTTAGCTACAGTCCCGCTTTTCATTTTTAGGATACATTGGGTAAGTGAGGCACAAAAATCAGAGGCTGATTATGCAAATACATACATAGCTATATGTCTTTGTACATTGTATCATTCAACAGGAATAAAATGTGTGGAAAAAGACATACAACTTCTTACATACATAGCTATATGTCTTTGTACATTGTATCATTCAACAGGAATAAAATGTGTGTAATAAGACATACAACTTCTTCAGAGAAATGTTTCAATAAAATCCTGTATAAATTCTTTTGGGTTTTGTTTTTTTTTCCCTGTAGTGAGGATGAAGCTGGAGTTGAGGTTCAAGCCTCTAAACTGCACCTGTGTCAGTACAGAGAAACAATTCGAAGTGTGCTTATATTAAAGCATATGAGTAGCCCTGAAAATTTTAGAAATCTTTTGACAACTCAGCCCTTAGGTGATCGACCAGTTTTCTTTGCTGCAAAAATATTCTCCAGATTTGGTCATGTTTTGTTTATAAAACACAAGGCTGAAAATAGGCTTATTTTGAAGACTGACTCTATTTATTTTTGAAACAAGATCAGGCACATCGGTCACATCAGCCGTACCCCATTATTTTTCTTTACGACAAGTTCCTGGAGTAGAAATTTACATTTTAAAGGCAGATGTGAACTTTAAATATCATTCAAAAGCTAAATAAAAAAGTTCATGATTCATAACCCACCTTTGATTCACCTTGTATAAAGTTATTAGTGTGGAAAAGTCAAGTATCTATAAGCCTTAACTCTCCTGCTATCTATATTCTTGGGAACAATGTAACCCTGAGGTCATAGCTGTCACTACATTCAGATTTCCACAGTGGAGAGGTGTCACTAATAAACTGAAGTTTATTGCTCCTTGCTGACATTTAGAAAGAAGTAAACATCTGCCCCTATTCGTTTGAGAGCCATTGCCATGCCATCATAAGAGTTTGTGCTGATTTTTTTCCTCCTACTTCTCTATTCCAGTTCTTAAAAGTCAGTTCTAAAATAGCCTTTTAAATGCAGGCGATCAAAAGCAGGGTCCCACTGCCTAGCCCTGGAGACCTTGGTCACCAGGGCAGTTCTTTGGGCAAAGAAGGAAAACGGGCGGGTAGGAGGACAGCAGCCAGCGGAGAGCGGATGGGGCACCCTTCCCAGCGGCGGCCGCTGCTGCTACCCTCCCCTCCATCCTGGCGGCAGCAGGAGCAGCAACCGTGGCTTTCTCAGGCTCTCCGTGGCCGCTCAGAAAGGGCTTGTGTGTCAGCAACATCCTGGCCTTGGCTTGACCCCAGTCTTCCCCGTTCAAGGGAAGCAAAACCCAGTTTGTCCACATTGCTGAGGAGCCTGGAGATGGCTCCAAATACAACTATCCAAGAAAAAAACACGAGGGGATTGCCATTTTTCTGCAGGTATCATGTCCAAAAAGTGTGCAAATCATGTGATTTTGATTGCTCTTGGAATATTGAAAATTTGTTATATGGATGCCTATACAGGCAGAGATTTATAGTTTCTAGCAAAATGGTACAAGTATACTTCTATAGCTGTGCAAAGGCCTTGTGCAGATACAGTAAAGAAAAACAGGCTTTTTGTGGACAAAAACTGCTAGTTCACCATTTCTGTTAATTTTATGTGGCAGACTGTCGTCATATAAATTGTGAGGCAGGAAGAGAAAAGCCTAAGGCAGATTTAATAGTCTTCATTAGAATTACTATTAGAATTACCAACAGATCCTGACTGCTTTACAAAACATGTTTCCTATCTTCTAGTTAAATAGCCTGACAAAATTAATTTCAGTTACAAAGTTCTGGGGATGACTAGAAGGTTATTTTCTTTTACAGGTTTGTATGCTGCCCATCACTTTACTACTGTTATGACTTTGGCTGTGTCAGAATTCGAGGAAAGGACATTAAAATATAGAGATCAAAATGACAAATTCAACACAGAAAAATCATTCTGTAGTTGCCATAGACATTAACTTAAGGCCTTGCAGAAGCCAGTTTTCAGTGCTGCTGTCAGCTCTCTGGGGTTTCGTGAATCCTTTTTCCAGCTCTCATCATTTTTCTGATAGAACAGAGACCGGTTTTACTTTCAGGTAATTAGTGAAGCTTATTGCAGTGGATGGAGGCAGCTCAAGCTTGATTTTGTTTGAGCCAGACTTCTCTTCTTTATTGATTTTGGTAACTCCCTGAGTTGGTGCTTATTGATTCAGGCACAGCTGTACAGTGTTTTAATTTGCTCTGGGAGAGGGCTTCGTTCAGAGTCTGGATCATTAGACTGACTCTATTTTTCATTCTTCTGAGAGTTCATGGGAGATGTTATTACTCAGGGTTTATTTAAAGTTTACTGAAAATATAGGTGAGCTTGTCTTCCCTTCCCTCATCTCCCAAGACTCGCTGGGTACATGCAGAGCACCATGAAAGAGGGTTCTGCTGGAGGAGTTCCTAATCTAACTGCCCTGCACCTCAGAAGGCAAACAGAAATCAGAAAGAAGAATGATTAATTACGTGTAACCAATCTTCATGAATACCTATTTATTCTTAAAAAATGCCACTGATGGAAACCCCACCACCTTTGTAGACACTGTTTTAGTGCTCAGCTATCATTTACAATCTGAAAGCTGTTTGCTATTGTTAACTTACATTTATAGTGCAGCAATTTAAGCATGCTCCTTTCTGATCTGTGGATATGGAAAACAGTTTATTCTCTTCCCTTTTGCAGACTCTTTTTAATACTTGAAGACTCGCAGCCCTTGCTGGAGGCAGTTCAGATTCAGAGGTGTCCACCTGGTGGAGGGACTTGAGGGAAAAGGTTGATCCAAAATACAAAGATTGCCTACGCTTGTCCTCCTGGAAAGAAAACAGCAATGCGCCTTGATGTACAATGATCATTTTCAGTGAATTCAGAGGATTATACAAGCTGTCCTAAAGAAGCATTGAAAGTAGACGCCATGGTGGAGTATGCATACATATTGCGTGTCTTTAGGGGTCCCACTTTTCCTTTCAGTCCTGCGTACAGCCTGGTCCTTTGTGTCACCAGCCCTAACATGGAGCAAGAGAAGCTGTGGCTGCTTTCAGTCATCAAAGCCCCTCATGACATTATTTTTGAGGTGTTTTACCCCGAGGACTCATGGCCTGTGAAAATCAACATGCAACTGGGGCAGTTTCATATTTAATTAACCACAGTGATGAACTCTGTATATCTGTCAGAAGAGAAATTATTCCTGTATTTTCTTTGGTATTTTTAATATACTGATTTTCTTTTGAGTTTTAGTTTGGTTTTGTCATGAAAAAGAAGACAAAGTAACTCATCTTAGGTTGGCTGGCTTCTTGCTATTCCTTTTCTTTTTCCTTCTTTTAAAAACTTTCCTGAAGCCAGCCTTTGAAACTTCTATCTCTGAATAAAAAGTACAATTTTTGAGTGCTAATTATGCTCAGCTTCCACTGATAGCCCCGTAAGTAAGTGTCCAGGAACACCTAAGTCAATCACAGCATCAGGTCAGTAGATTATAGAATTTGCACAACTTTGTGAATCTGTTTCTATTTTTCTAACAATATTCGAACCTTAGGTCCACTGAGGTTGAATTTGATATAATTTGGCTCAGCTGAAGCCCTGTCAGTTTGTAGCAGTTTTGTACCTGAGTCTTGATGAAAAGTCATATATTAAAGAAAACCCCAGCCTATATTTACACATTCATTTAAGAATTTAATACAATAATATTGGTTAAAATGCAAGCTTTTTAGTTTTGTTATGGTAACCAGTGTCTGATTTTTTTAAAAAAGAAAAACTAAAGCACTGAAAAGAAAGAGAAAAGTATGGATACAGAAACTAAGGAGTAAAAACAGTTTTCCATGACTTCAGTCTTATTTCTCATATTGTTTTTTGTACATTTCTATTAAAGCCTTCTAAAAGAAAAATCTGCAAAAGATGCATACAGAGTGAATCCGTAGCTCCTTTTATCTTTATGAGAACATGCTGAAGTTCATTAAACTGTTTCAGTCATGAAAGGCTGACTTTAATGAAATATGCTCTTATGCTATTCTTACCAAAAATATCATGTGGTAGTCGAGACCACTACCTATCAGTTGTATCTATCGGTCGATTTCTGGCAAAAGAATTTACTCTTCTGATTTTTTCAATGTAGAAAAATAAACAATAGATAAAACATGTTTCTTCTGAGATGCAGAGAACCCAGCGTAGTGTTGTTTAAATCCTCAGCAGAGCTTATCCAAACTGATATTAATGAAACTAAAATACTTCAGGGATTTGCTTTCATGAGATTACTGCATTTTTCCTATTATTTTATACGGTGATCTTTCCTAAAAGCAAGATGTTTGCAATTATCCAAGTTCTTTGCAGCACTGTAGAAAAATGTATGGCTCAAAGAGAGGCATAGTATTGTATAGTAATGACTGAAGAGAATGGTTTTGTACTTTTACTGTCTTAGGATAAATCAGCGCTAGCCTCTTACAATATTCATTTCCTTGTAAAAATTCTGAAGGAAAATTTCAATGCTTGAAATTGTTGCTATGTTAGGTTATTGAAAAGAAATCAGCAAATTCGCATTTCTCTCAGCTGCTTAACAATCACTAATCAAATTAAAAAACTGTAGGCAACCTAATATAGACTGACTTGAATCAACCGATACCAAACTAACTCATGGCTGCTTACATTGACTTAACGGTCATATAAATAGTTTATTTTTGTATTCATTAGTCATCTCTAAAACAGAAAGATTTCATGTTGAAATTTGTGTAATACGTTACATATTTTCTGCAACAGTTTGGCTATATTTATGGAAAGTAGAGAACAACGTACTGTTGCTAAGGACTTAAAATGAAGCAGAAATTCTCTGAGCGCATTTTATATAGTCACTAAGTCAGAGAAATTACATTCGTAAGTTTCTTTCAGTAAAACACAGTTTTGTGCCCATACACACAACCTTGATTGGCCATCGTAAACATCAGAGAGGGAGACTGTACATCAGCAAATCGTATACCTGGACAGTGACGCACCGTTAGCAGTGATGTATTGAGCTGCCCATAGGTGCTCCACAGGTTGGTTCTAACAAAGTCCTAATTTACCTGAGACCATTTTTTTTTTCCTGGATGCTTTGGAGAGCAGATAGCTTCTTAGCGTTGACGACAAACTACTGTGAAATGTGTGAGGATGGCTTAAAAAGGATGTGGATACTTTAAGAGCCCACTTGAGTTACAGACTATGGAGAACTTTGATAATTTTAATAATACATCGTGTTCTCAGCATTTGATCAACTCAGGCATGTTGGCATTTCCCATGAACGAACAGTCATCGGCAGGTACTGTGCTTCCCAGCCTTTTTATACAGCC
>NW_008795036.1:2584374-2604949 GCF_000699145.1 Aptenodytes forsteri
AAAACAGTGGCCAACCTAATATATACTGACTTGGATCAACCAATACCAAACTAACTCATGGCTGCTTACATTGACTTAACGGTCATATAAATAGTTTATTTTTGTATTCATTAGTCATCTCTAAAACAGAAAGATTTCATGTTGAAATTTGTGTAATACGTTACATATTTTCTGCAACAGTTTGGCTATATTTATGGAAAGTAGAGAACAACGTACTGTTGCTAAGGACTTAAAATGAAGCAGAAATTCTCTGAGCGCATTTTATATAGTCACTAAGTCAGAGAAATTACATTCGTAAGTTTCTTTCAGTAAAACACAGTTTTGTGCCCATACACACAACCTTGATTGGCCATCGTAAACATCAGAGAGGGAGACTGTACATCAGCAAATCGTATACCTGGACAGTGACGCACCGTTAGCAGTGATGTATTGAGCTGCCCATAGGTGCTCCACAGGTTGGTTCTAACAAAGTCCTAATTTACCTGAGACCATTTTTTTTTTCCTGGATGCTTTGGAGAGCAGATAGCTTCTTAGCGTTGACGACAAACTACTGTGAAATGTGTGAGGATGGCTTAAAAAGGATGTGGATACTTTAAGAGCCCACTTGAGTTACAGACTATGGAGAACTTTGATAATTTTAATAATACATCGTGTTCTCAGCATTTGATCAACTCAGGCATGTTGGCATTTCCCATGAACGAACAGTCATCGGCAGGTACTGTGCTTCCCAGCCTTTTCATACAGCGGCTGCCATGAAGTAGGTACCAAGTATACATATGTGCATGTGTAAATTCATCTATTTACCTATTTTATCTATCTATCTACCTATCTATATACCCATCCATCCATCCATCTATCTATGTATAAATATAATTTAATAAAAAGATTTTATATATGCAGCCAGGCACATGGTTATGAGACTCTCTGGAGGTTTTTTTCCTAGAGTAATGAGCTGAAGAAAGAGTATCGTAGGGATATTAATCAATAAAACATTAACATTGACTAAAAAGTCTTGAAAGATAGAAGAGATGCAGAGCAGATAGGAGAGAATAGTCTTGAACATTTTCCTGTGCCCTAACTATGCTCAGATCCAGCAAGAGTGAAAGTTTTTTACTTTTTGCACATTTCTGGCTGAGATATAAGTCCTTCTGATACTCCATATACAAGATAAGAAGTGTAAACACAAGAAGAACAAGAAGTTTCTACATTACTACATTCATAATGTAAGTATTTATCACTTAGAATGATCATAAAGAAATACGTATTTATCACACAATTTCTATTTTTCATTATCTCTGTACTTAGCTGTTTCTTGGAAATGAAATACAGGTATTTTAACTGTAAGAAGTTCTGAAGAGGCAAGAAGTGTCAGAAGCTTGATCTCAGCAAGAAATTATTTAGTCTTAATTCTGTTCATCTGCAAAGGTGATGCAGGTAAAATAGACTTGTCAAGCATATGACCTGTGATCTGGGGCTGCCTTGTGCAAAATTTTGTGTGTTTTTTTCATATTTCAAATCATTCTGTCTTAATAAAAAGAATTACCATATAAAAATTATTAATACTGATACTCTAAAAAATAGATAGCTTGTTTTTCTTGTGCCTTTAGAGGTGACTTTTCATGATATTGATTATGGAAAGATTTTTAAAAGTCTTTTAAAAATAAATAGTAATGTTAAAATTGGCTGGCTATCAGCTCAAAAGAGGGCCATATCTACTGAGATTTCAGTCAGAAATTCTCCCATGCTAGTTTGCAACAGCCCTGGGATCAAGAGAAAATCTACATCCACGCTTGAGGTAGGAGAAGAGATTGTCAGCTGAGAGAGAGTATGACACATCCACAATGTTGGAGAATTTTGCCTGAGTAAAGAGAGATATTAAAAGTCACTTAACTGAAATTATGGATGTAGATGTTCCATTTGGATCATTAACGTGGATATTATGGGATATTAACCTACTGGTTAGTTGTATCATCTATTTCTCACTTTCCAAACCCCAAAAGAACTTGAGAAAAAAAAATCCTAATAGATTTTTCAAATATTTTTAGCTCAGAAAGCATATTATGATCTAGATTACACAACAGTAGGCTACACAAAGCCTTACACTTTAATAAATTTATAGTTTCTTAATTATTATTAGAGCAAGAAATGCTAATGAAATCAGTCTTTAAATTGCAGTTTTGTATGTGGCCCTAAGTGAAGCAATGTTTTTGTTAGGTAACCACCAGAGGGAGCCTGGTGAGCCTGTAGAGAGAAAACAATGTAGACAAGTGACAAAGCAAAAATAGTGTTTTAAAAAAATAAAAAAAGGAAAGCTCATCTTGCCTTTTTGTTCCTATGCAAGAAGCTTTTACACAAACTGATGTTTCCATTGATTTCAGTAATGAAATCTGTATGGCTGAACAATTTCCTAACTGAAATCCTGCAAGAGGGCAATGAAGATTAAATGATGCATCCTCATTTCTTTAAACCACATCTATAGATTTATTTTTTTTTAATTAAATAGTTAGTGGTGCTTTGTGTACACAGTAGCTAAAGTGCTTCCTTTTAAAAATTGATAAATTGCCCTAACTTCTCATAAGGGCTGTCTTTAATTCAACATATACAACAAGGTAAAGGCATTGGATTTAAAAACTCAAAAATGTGTTTTCTTCTTTTGGTACCGGCGATACCCCTTTGATAATACAATGGTAACGGGAGAACCTAAGGTAGCATAGCCGTAGAAATGAAATTACAACATCCGTAGGTGAAAACTTCTTTCTGAATGTAGTTTTCCAGTTTAACAATGGTTCAATGTCAAAACCAACTAATGTATTGAATGGGGTAACTGCAAAAAGTTTTAGTTCAGCCATGTCCTTTTCAGTAATTTCAGCAGTTATCTGGATCGTAGGGTAAAGACTACACTCAGTGAATTTGCAGACACCGCTATTGTCAACACGTTCAAGCGCAGGCTTAGAAATCAAAAGGATCTGAGAAAAACTGAGCACCAATGCCGCTTCCTTTGTGGCAGGATAGCACCTACACACGTCCGGGTGAGGAACAACAGGCCAGGCACTGGTGCTGCAGAAAAAGATCTCAGGATCATAGTGGATTCTAGGCTGGACCATGACTAAACAACATGATGTTATTACAAAAAAAGCAAATACATACTGGAATATATAAATAAAACTGCCTCCTAAAATTCTTGGCTAAAACAAAACAAAATGTTTTTTGATTTTACCGTGCGCTTTGTGAACTGCTGAAAATACATTAATAGAAGAAGTTAAAAACTGAAAGCCTACTAGTTTATAAACTTCTTTAGCTGAAATGGGAAGCAGAGGCTGCTTTATTTTGCTGGGGTCACATGCATTTATTTATGCAAATAAAGTTTGGAGTAACCAATTTTAAATGGCTGCTAATACTGAAATGTTTACCAGAACAAAGAGAGAAAGAATTTGGCTTTTGGAAGCACTTAAACCAAACACCTGTACTAAATTTGGAAGCTGAAGTCTTGAGTTTTCGTCGGTGTATGTGGGCATCTGTGTTTTGAAAACAGTTAGGATCTGCATGTGTAAAGTAGGATTTACATTTCTAAATGTAAATGGCAGTGATCCACCGTAATTTTCTTAGCCTTTTTCTCATAGTAATAGATGAAACATGGGATTATGCTTGGAATGAATATTCCTTTTAAAAGATGATTTCTTAAGATGATTGTCTGCAAAATTCAGCAATGTCACTGGCAGCATGTCCAGATTCTCCTGTGTAAGGGCATGGGTTCACTTTCCAGCAAGTTGAGTTTTAACACTGCCTCATAAAATTAATGCTGCCCTTTTCCATATTTTTATACAGTATAAAGTGAACTAAGTTTTCCTACTTCATCAACTTCAAATACTTCTAAGGAAAATGACAATTCTTTAACTTTCTTACTATATTATCATTAATTGTAGAAGTTGTTCAAAAATATGTTTGTTTTTCTTGTTTCAGTCACTTAGGATTGCAGTCTGGATGTGGTATTAAGTAATCTTTTAATTGCATGCTAGCTCATGCAATGAAATTGGTATTTGAGATAATTGCTTTAAGAATTTGAATATAATCCAATTTAACATCGGGTCAAGTACTATTTTAATTGTAGGTGTAGCTAATCCAGTGAAAATACCCCACAAGAGCATTCAATGATTTACGAGTGGATGTGCTGGCATTTTGATGGCTACTCAATAGCTGGACTCCATAAAACTCGCTATGATTGCATGGTATGGGAAGTATGACTGCAATTTATCAGCAGAATTGTACTTGTTTCCTCGCAGAGGTAAAAATTGGCTTTTTATGTGATACCATATCCTCAGTTCCCAACATCTGATTGAATGTTTATACCTTATCCTCTGAAAAGTACAGTAAAGGTACAATATACAGTGTAACCTGTGTGACAGTGTCTCTTTGGCAATTTCTCCGAGTGACAGTAGGTACTGAATAAAGAGTAACGCACTGAAACAAGCCTCGAAAATTGTGGGCAAGAAGCAGAGCTTCTGCCCGCTAAACCTCCTGCTCACTGTGTTACGGCACAGCCTCTCTGATTCACAAGTTGTTTCACGATGTGACAAGATCCAGTCCTGGAGAATGGCGGATTGGCACGGGAGCAGAAGGGAACGAGCGTTTCTCTGCGGTTGGAGTATCCGCACTTTTGGTAAAAAATAGGAGGAAACAGCAGGAATTCCCTTTGTTTGCAGTCACTGTTCCTGACTAGATTTTCAAACTGGAGGACAGAAGGACTGTTTCGCATATTAGCACTATCCTCTGTAAGACTCTCGTATCATTGTCTTATAATACAATACAAGACTCTTGTATTGTCTTCTTAAACAGGGCAGGCTGGATTGATTCTTCAGCTTTGATTAGGTATATTTGTAAGTCGGAAAAAGAAACCAGCTACCCCTGGGAAAAGGCTTACAGCTGGAAGACTAGGCCTGAGAGATGTAGACTCAGTTCTTTCCATGGCAGTTTTTAATGCTATACTGAGGAAGTAATCAGAATTTTTCTTTCCCTCCCTTGCCATTAGTAAATTCCCGGGGAGTTTTTCAGTTACTCAGATACATTGCTGGCCAGAGACGTATGAATACCCAATGCAGGAAACGGTCACAATATAATTTTCCTTTCGGGACCTGACGGCAACAGGTGAAGTGAACTGCGTATCAGTTCCCTGCTGATGCTTGTGAGTTGTCATTTCTCTAAAAACAAGCAAGCACAAAGAATAGTTTCCTCATCTGTTCCCACAAAGTGAAAGTGAGTCCATTAATGATAAGAATAGAAACCCTGAGCTCCAACTCAGACATGCAGCTGTTTGATCTTCCTGAACAATTGCCTCTTATCAGCAGTTCTAAAAACTCTCCTGGGCTTTATTTGTCCTAAACCAGAAAAAATCCTTCAACTTTAAATTACTGTTAATATTCCCAACATTTTGACAAGTGTCCGTGATCAAACAATATCTAATTACTTCGTATGTTTAAAGGAAATGCAAATACTCAATTGCTACTCAGATAGTCATGCGGAAAATACCTGTACATGTAGCTAGCTATATAGCTCCTTTTAGATAGGAGTATCATAGGATATCTTACTGATTTCTGTAGAACTAGCAGAATAGCTAATCATGTGCTTAAGTGGTAGTACCACCAAAACCTTTGAAGACATTTTGTTAAAGCATTCTCAGGTCTAAAGCTAAATGACAAGCTCTTGACGTCAAAAGGTTTTAATTTTCTTTTTCCTTTCCTTCCGGACAATTTACTATAAATAGCATGCTATTGCTACCAAAAAAAAAAAAGTTTCCTTTCAATCAGTACACTTTTATCACTAATGACAGTTAAACCACTGGAACTGGAGTTCTTGCCTGCTTGGGAAGATTTATAAAAGAGCGCTTGTTGCCTTTCATGATTGGAAGAGCGAGGGCATTATGGCCCACTTCACAGATGAAGATTGGGCTGAGGTCAGTTCTTACAGCAGTGAGCATTAGTTGTCTGCATTGCAGATGACGTTACGACCTGCCAGAGAGGGGCGAAAAAAAAAGGGAAAAAGAAAAAAGCAGAGCATAGAAATGTGACTAGAAGCAGGAGAGACCAGGGAACAACTCACTGATGACAGCTGTGCACCCACGCCTGAAAATCTTTCAACATAGGGAAACTTTAGGGTTGATTTACAAATTTAGTCCAACACAAATCCCTTTAATAAGGCAGTCTTGCGACATTTCATTAAGCTCTTCAAACACGAACATGAAATGGTGATAGAATAAACCTCAGTTAAATTTTAACTCAAGGACCATACAAGCAACAGAAAATACACCTGTAAGGAAAGAAATAGCACCCCAAAAGTAATTTTCAGGGAAAATGGACAGAACTTCATTTAATGGAGTGATCTCCAGTTTATCAGTTATCCTGAACCTTTTTTGTAAGGTCTACACTGGAGATACTGCCTGTGTAAATAAGCCATCGGTATTACAAAAAAGAAAAGTAATTTGATTCTGCAGTATTCAAGTCAAAGGGAAAATTTTCCATCAAGTTGCTTGGAAAGAGAATCAAATGCCAAATTTGGTTTTGATAAACCAAATTTGATAAACCAAAACTGGTTTCCAGTTTTTCTGCAAATAAGCCTAAATAATACTAGACAGGGATGATGTTTTGTAGGACTGGTAAAGCTGATAGATTTGTAGTGACTGATTTTAATACTTGAGCTGCCATCTTTATGCTCAAACTCAGGACATGTTGATCAAGAAAGACATAGTGTAATGACATGTCATTTCCTGAGAAAATTCTGATTTTAGGGTAATATTTCTATAAATATCTGTTTCTGCAGGGATTTCTTTTACTCATATAAATAACATTGCTACACTGCTTCGCTGGGACAAAGTTTTTCTAATCACTGATTACTCAAAGGAGATTATGTTTATGTTGGAAAAGAAGCATCATTGATTATGATTTCAAAGGCAACATTAAATTTGATGAAAAAGCAGCAAGAACTCTCAAAAGACAAGGGAAGTTTCTTAAAATTATTGACCCTATAATGATATTAAACACTTTACTGGTATTAATTATTTGGTGTAATGCAGGGGTGTATGAACAGGCAGGAGTAAGATCTGTAACAGCAGCAGATGAAATCAGGCTGCGAGCTGCAGCGCTAGAGGCACAAGAAGCTTAGTTAAGAGGCATAACAGCAGTCACAGCGACATCCACGCTTTGGGTTCTTCACACTACTTAAAACCGTCGTGATCAGGATCAAATCCACGTGCTTTCAGAACAAGATCCTTTCCATTTGAAGAACCCACCTGCTTCCGCATCAGCGGCTGGCTGAGATATAATAGTGGTTCATAAAGATCCAACCTGTGCTTTGCCTGTGGGCTACGTATGCAGCAGTTCACACCAAGGAGTCAGGACCAGCCCTGGTCCATGGGTTAGTTCATTAGACATCTGCTGTTTCAAGAGGAGCATCCTTATGCCTGCATTCCCCCTTAACATTGTGTCTCTCATCGAGGCTATACACAAAATGCACGGAAATACAAGGTGTCATGGAAATTGCCAAAATGCTGTAGTTAATGCAAAACTTGACAGTATCTCAAACAGTTTCAGGTAATGAGTCAAATTCTACTTTCAGAGCAATGCCAATCTACTGAGTCAAATGCCAAACTGGGCACTAAAATTTGTGTTAGAAACATTCATTCTCATCACAAACCGTGCAAAGAATAGTTTCAAAAACATTTTTGTTCACAAAGGTTATTAGAATTAACACTAATAGTCTAAGAAATACCCCACAATTAATATGTCTTACTTTGGCCATCTCCTGATTCTGTGCATTTTCATCTAAGAACATGATTCAATTTTTGGATAAAGCAAAGCTAAACGATACTGAACTCAGTCAGGTTCAGGCCAGTACGAAAATACTTGAAGGATAAAATGACATTGCTCAATTAATTATCATTAATCAACATGGGGGAAGGTCTGTTGTTTTTCACCATAAATGCAAAGGCAGACAATCACTGAATGGCTTCTCCTATATTTAAATGTCTTTTTTAAGGACTAAACATTGCCTTCTTTCCATGCTGGCCATACTATAGAACCATATTTTGCTCTGAGACGTCTGGATTCAAATTTGCTAAGAAAGAATTAGTTTCAACTCCGGCAGACCTTAGCAATAGAGTCCATTAAATACTGAGCAGTACAGGTCCATACAGAATTGTTAAAATCCCTGCACAATAGATTGTCTTTTGTATTTATTTTAAAGGCTAATATTCCCTTGAACGACAACGAGGAGCTAATCTGTTGGAAGGGCAAACCAGTGAGTTTAAATGAAATAAGAAACTGGATAAAGAATTATGTGCAAAGAACAATCCCTGTAGTAGTGGAATGTAAGGTATCCAAATAGTTTTGGCTAAGGTTATTTGCCCTAAAGTTACGGGCGTAGTTCAGCCACAGATTTAAGCCTGCATAAATTAGGCTCTGGAGATTTACTCCCAATAATTCCTGCCTAAATTCATATTGAGGACAGCAGTGAAGGATGTAGAAAACACATAAAGTAAGGCTGAATGCAAGGAAACCCAGGGGTTCACTTAGGCTGTATCTACATTAGCGTATTAATTTTGATCAGGAGTGTGTTTTTGAAGCAAATCCCCGGCTGACCCTCGTTCCTGTACTTTGGTTCTCCCCACTCAGGGTGAGCCTGGGGGCTGCCTTCCAGCTGAAGCTGAGTTGGGGATATGATAGGCTCCAGAGTACACACCGTGTGCTGTGGCAGCAGATGGATATTCAGTGCCTCAACCAGACTGAAGTGGGGTCAGGGTAAAACCGCTGGAAATGTGTGTATTGTGGAGTTTGGGTCTCCGGCATTAACTGGTTCGACTGACCGGCTCCCCTTGTGCCGTGCTACTTGGTCCCATAACACAGCCAAAATGCCACTCTTGCCTGAAGGCAGGATGAAAATCATCTTTTTAGAGCAGTAATTAGTCTGAATCACAGGTTAAATAATTTGTTGAATTTGGGCCGAAGTTAGGTCCCTTAGCATAAACATGGGTATGTTTTGTACTAAGTAGAATAATTGCAACAGGTTTTGTTGCTGTGCTTGCTGTGA
The DNA here is from genome assembly GCF_000699145.1 of Aptenodytes forsteri. Lineage (NCBI taxonomy): Eukaryota > Metazoa > Chordata > Aves > Sphenisciformes > Spheniscidae > Aptenodytes > Aptenodytes forsteri. Next base: position 2,593,450 of record NW_008795036.1, read on the forward strand.
ACCAGTATTAAGTCAGTCACTTAAACAGCAGCTGTTTACAGCTGACATTTCATTAGCCTGAATATCCCTCCTGAGTGGGTTTGCTCAGGGTAATGAGCATTAAACTTGGCAGTGGACCTGCCCCTGTGTCTCTTTTACTGAGAGTAATGAGAAACAGTGAAATGAAATTTGGAAACTTGCATCCTTATTCAGTTGATGACACTATTATTTGACGTGTAAAAAATAATAATAATCAGATAGTTGTCTTAGCCCATTCTAGTCTTTCATAAAAAAAGCAGTTTCATAATAGTAATCTTGGAGATTTGAAGTGGTGTTTAGAAGGGAATTCATAAGAAAAACAGATTTGAGCAGTGCTTGCCTGAGTCCCCCTATTAATCATCCCTGAAATTTGCTTAAGAGTCTGTGCTAAAGAAATACATCTCAGTGGGAAATAATGATGTTTAGCTTCTTGCATTGCTAGATTCACTTAATGAGTTATTAAAAGCAGGGCCTTTCATATTGAACTTTATTAATTACATAAAATATAGATATCACAATAAACCCAGATACTATTTACTTGGAACTCATAATGGCTTGCAATAAGCTTACTTCTTCTCTGAAAATTAATAATCAGCTGCCACTGTGGGTCTGTTTTTTAAAAAATGCCAAATATTTTCTCTCTTTTCTTCACATGCATCGTACAAATGCTGTAAAGATGCTTAGAAATAATTAACAGAATTGAAAATGTTTCAAATTAATTTCTTTGTCAGCTATATAAAGGAATTCAGGTCTAGAAAGGACCTTCTAGGTCAGTGTATTGCAGGCAATCGCTGTGGAAAGATAAGGTACAGTCCTCTCAGTGTCATGGAGCAGCAGGAATTTCATCATTATTATTGAAGTACTGCTTCTTTGAAAACATCCAATTTTATTTGCCTTTTGCTTAGTCCATAGTTCTCAGAGAATGTTGATTAAAAACCCCACTTTTAATCTTAGAGAACATTTAAAGAATCTAAATATGATGTGTCAAATCAGTTCTGTGATTCTCTACCTAAACTTTGAAACTTCTGGTTTCATATAGTTATTTTCCTTGCTAGCTTTTGGGGGATGGAGAGCTGTTTCTCTGTGTGTGTGTGCGTGCACACGTGTGCACGCCCGCACACGTGTGCACGCCCGCACACATGTCCCCTTATTTTTCAGTCCAGGAAATGGAAGTGTTTCAGATCACCTTAAGCACAATGACAGAAAAATGTTAGTAAGTATAAGGTGCTAGACAGTATAAAATCAAATTAATATGAAAACAACCTTTCAAAAATAAATCTGAGGAACCAACAACCACGGAGGTCTGGCTGCTTTGCGAAGACTCCTACCCAGAACTCAATCACCGAGTGAAAATTTCACAGAGTACTCACCTTACTTGGCAGCTGCTCACCAGGCTAGACATCATCTATGTAATTTTCCTATTAATTAATAAAGCAATTCTGCATTTTTATTACTTTAGTTTTAAAAATTCAAGACTTGGGAACCAAAATGTGATCAGTTCAGGCACCTAGTCTGGTATTCACAAGGTTCTCTTTCATACGATTCTTCCAAATTCTCACATCATGTTGGCTTTCCTTCTCAAGGAATTTAAATACGGACCCGTGATAGGCATGCTTTGGATCCGAACAAAGGGCAAAACCGGCAGCAAAGGATGCCATTCTTTATACATCACCTCATTACTCATATGAGTCAATCTAACAAGTAAAATGGGTTAGAAAAGCAAACATTTTCAAGAGAGATATGTAAAAGTGCTTCCCAGTAATTTATATGAATGGGGGTATTCTGATAAAGTACATTTGCATGTATAAGGCTATGTTCTGTCACTCATTCTATTCATTTTATGTGAATCAGTCATTAAAAATACAGTGACCAGGTAAAGCTGCTTAAAAGTTCTTGCTGGCTTGCTTACCTTGACATAAAAAGATTAAAAGCAAATTCTGACCCAGATCTGCACTTACTTATAAGATCAATAGAGACTATTGAAATTTTAATGGTGCAGCATTTTTTTAATGCTCAGAAACGACCTAATTTATGTGCCTTCACTAGGGAATCTAAGCTCCATAAGTAAACAACAGACAAAGATGAATTTAAGTACTCTGAAATGGCCTCCAGAGGTCAACTCTCTGCTGACTACCAAGGAAAACTAGACTACTCACCCATGTTAGAGGTCTACAGCAAATGACGGTACGCACCATACTGAGAAGTAAAAACATAAATAGAAAAAGACACTCTCAAGTTCCCATAGTTTAAAAACACTGTTCAACCCAATTGCTCTCACATATGTCAAAAGTCAGTGACAGTGTCTTGTAAACACATGGTCTATTGGAAAGATGACACACAAGTTATAATTAGAGTGTATTACATGGATAGATTCCAGGCTGCTTTCCTACTCTGGGTGCTTGCCTCCTGTAATGTGATGTCTGAAAATTAAGAGAGCCATCTTTGAGACAAGTCTTTTTGCTTGATTTACCAGCAAAATTTATTTCTGGAGGGTAACTACAAAATATCAGAACCAAAGAATGATTCATTTTTTATAGCTATGAGAACTCAGTTATGTGCTGTCAATGTGTATTTTAAAATAATCGTCTTTTCAGTTTTTCAGTCAGCCTCAGCAGAGCTATACCGAGGTATGTGGAAGATATTTTACAAATCCTCCAGCAAAGTGGTGGGAGCACTAAAAAACCCAGGTAAAACTTCCTCCAAGAAAATTCGTGTTTAGCTCTTCTTTTCTTTTTCTTTCTTTTTTTTTTTTTGACATACCTTTTTATTTCTATGCTATCCCAAGGAACTTGATATTTTTGCTGATAAACAACTTCTGGTTTATACACAACATTTTCATTTTCACACTGTCCAAAAAATAGTGTTCACATAATTGTATACATCCTAATAGATAGCAGTTTAAGTTCAGCTACAGCCTCCTAAGTTTCGAATACATGTACTCCTGCTCTCTTTATGTGGTTTGGCTACATTGGTCCACACCCTACAAAAGAGCAATGGGTGACCCGGGTTGCCCTTCTCAGCAAGCGCATCCCTTTGCAAAGACAGCTCAGGAATGGCTGCGGGAAAGCTCGCTCTGGACGATGCAGAATTGTGCAGGACTTGGGAATCTTTCTGGTAGGAAGATGCAGGCCTGTGTTCAACCCCAGCATGGTTCCATTCACAATGCTGAACTACGCCGACAATCTTTCGATCAACAGAAGGTTTTTCGTTGAAAACTGGGTGACAGGGCACCTCTACCACCAAGGTTTTAAACCATTTCCTAAACATCTGAAAACTACTGACCCCCTTGGCTACAAAGCAAAATTTAGCAACTTACTTCCAGGCTATACTTGTTCAATTCTTTGAGAGAAGAGGAAAGAGCCTACTGAAGAGTCAACACTTCACTGTTTAAAGCCAAGGAATTAGGATTTAATCAAATCCATGTGAAATCAGCAGTAGTGTAATTCTACTTTCCGCTTCTGCGATACATTACATGGGGTTTGTTCCAAAACATGATTAAAAAATGGGTAGTCAATTACTTTTCATTTAAACAGACAAAACAAGCTTCTTGAATGCCACATTAACTGATTTTTCTCATAGATGGCAACATAGTAGCAATGGTCTTCATAAATACTCAGTAAAGGCACTGGATTATATGGCAGAGCTGAAATGATAAAAATGTCTCTATACTACTGCGGTTGAAGTGCACAAGAAATGACCCTCGTTCCAGCACTGAAAAACTGCTGGACCCTTCTGTGCTTGCAGCTGGATTCTTGTCAGAAATAAGCAAATAAAATAATTTGTTTCTGAAGAAGTATCTGGGAGGAAGTCCTTTAAATTGAGGAGGTGGATGTGACAAGGGAGACTTCCTTCGGTGCGATGCCTTTTCCTGCTTTCTGTGCATTCGAACTCAGGGGAGACTGTATTGCCGTCAATACAGTCTGTCGCACAAAACTGACAGCGAATCTTGTTCCAAAGTTTTGAAAATGTTGTATTATTTGAGAGATGTTGAAAATCTGATGCTTTATATTCCCAGTTTTGTTTTTAACTCTGAGCTGTTCTGATAGACCTGATAAACATTTTTTCCTTGGAAACTATGAAGAGCACTACTCAAAAGACCTCAGCACATGAACCTCTTTTACTTGGCTAATAGAATCACTTGTCTGTGCTAAACCAGTAGACTGCCTGTGTACTTTATCCAATTTTATGAGGTATTTTGCAAGATTTTTTTGAATACATATATATATTTAATCTATGTATGTGCATATATATATATAAAGAGAGCTATTTTTGAATGATACCAGATGTAATTTAAGAGGCTGCTTGCATTTGAAGGCCAGGTTGCCATAAATTGCCATTCATGAAATTCATTTTCCTGTTTATCCTAATCTACTTTGCGTAAATGGTCTTCACTGTTTGCATTTTTTCCTTCAGACATGCATCTAACTGTGCAGGCCAGCCACCCAAAGCCAACTAGAATTATATTCACATTTGCAGTAGAATCCTCTGTTTCTGAATTCTTATTCTTCCATTTTTTTCTCACCGGGACTAGTTGAAAAACAATAGAGAGCTCTGTGGAGTTCCTGGAGGTTTCTTGGAACTTTCTTAAATATCAAAAAATAATCTGAGAATTTTGTAATCCTACTGCCCTAAACAGTGAGAGTTTTGTGTTTTAAAACCTCTAAAAATCTCTTTATCAGGGAGGATATGTTTCGTCAGTTATATCCATTAAATCTGTAATAGCATAAAGACATGACGAGAGATCAAGGTCAATATAACTCAGTGGTATTTTCTTGGCGAGAGAAACTATGGATAGTCTTCAGTTTATTGTCAGAAGTACAAACTTCTATTTGTAATGCAAGCATAAATTCATAACTTCAAGTGCTATTTTTAACCTAGCTTTTTTTGCCTAGCTATGCAACGTGTATCTCTTGTGTATCATGCATAACCATATTTTTTCAGGTAAAACCAACGCTGAAGACAAAAAAAAACCTGGAAGCCAAGACTTACAGTTAGTTATAACTACTCATGCTTTAAAGAGGAGAAGTTGTGAGATTTCCTCAAGCAGGAAGTAAAATTGGAAGACTGCCTCAATTTGTCCCAGCCTTCACCTTGCAGAGAGTAGAAAGCTGTTGAAAAAGTGTTTACATCTCCCTCGTGTCTTGTTTTACAACTGTTGGCAGTAATATGAATATCATTCACAAAGTAGTATTATGCATTTTCTATTTTATTCAAGCAAAACATTTGTGTGTGTGTAAGCATTGCTATGTGCATGTCTAATACCAATGTTTGCTGTGATAACAATTCACCAACTGAGGCCCTGTGCGCAGATGTGTGATTACTACTCAAGAATTCAGAGGTTTCAATAGCAATTTGCAGGAGTCACTGGCCTTATTTCTTCTTCGTAATGGTACTGCCTTCTGGCATCACCGGTCCAGTTGTCTTTCACCTAGCTAGCTGAGAGCAAAATCGGACCAAAAGTTATATTTTGATGATATTCTTCCTCACTACATCATTTTTTCAGGTTGTAAAGAGTTAAGTTTTTTTAGGACTCATACCTAAATTGCCTCTGCAGTTTCCAGTTTAAAGTATTTTTCTTGAACGTGAATTATACCAGCAGCAGTTATGGCTGCAAAATACCAATTTCAGCTTGTTCTCATCTTGATAATTATTTTGCCCACTCTGTCTTGTTTGTTGGGTTATAATAATTGCATTATTAATATGCTTATGCAGATCCCTTGTGCTGCTTAGTGGGCTGCCTTCTCCCCTCAGACAGGATTTATCTTAAAATCAATATATTCCCCTCAGACTGAAAAAGAAGAATTTCTTATTTGAAATTCAACTACAATGCTCATGCTAATGCACCTAGTGTTTTAGGTCCACTTCAGAAAACTGTGATACCAGGGAGTTAATTCCTCAGAGAAACTGTATAAGCAGGAGCTGATCTCAGCCTTCTCCTAAAAGAGCATCTGCGCGAGGCAACTTACTTGTTCTGCTGAAAGTTTTGTCTTCATTTTTTAAACTTAAATAATAACTCAACTGAGACGAAGGTTGTTGATTTGGGGGGGGGGGGGGGAGCAAGCTGCTTCTCCGTGCATATGTGGGCTTATGGGGTTTGCATGCACAGGTTGCTCAGCACAAAAAATCCCAGCAGTCCAGCATAGGATTTTAGGTTCTGGCAACTAAGCCTAACAGTCCCTGTTTATTCCAATGGTAAATCCAAAGGGAGTTGAAAACACAACAGATCTACGATGCCTGAAGTTTTATGAATCTGTTGTAACTGAAACACTTGTGGCTGCCTTCCCGCTATACCTGGTCTGTGTGACAGCTCTTGATACGCTTGTGTGGTAATGAGTGATTTAAGGACCAGGCAATTGGAAAGGATACTTTCTAAAGAAGTACTTGACTTCCTTTTATAATCTTTGAAGTGGGCGCTTAAGAAAAAGACATAACCATCGAGAAAATATTAATTACACCTATAAATGTCTGTGTACTTTAGAATCTTTGTTTCTTTTAAATTCTGCTGACCTCAAAGTAATTGGTCCCACTGAGTATGCTTGGGTCTTGGGTCAGAGTTATCTAAGTAAGCATCTTCCCCTCCCCCCTCTGTGTCATACTACAGAAATCATCAGACCTGCTCCCAGACAGCTGCTCACACAGAGCCACTTATTTTATCAAGCAGGGAGCTATTGGCAATACATTCCAACTAGGAGTACTTCGATTTGCTGGAATTATTTTGACCTAGGTTTCTTAATCTTTTAATTTGACTTCCCTGGTGAACTGCAGGAGGGAGCTGGGGAGCTATAGTTAAAACAGTTTTACTGGGCCTGTGACAAAAAGGTTCTTTATGGAGCAGGGGTAAGGGTAAGGGTAAGGGTAAGGGTAAGGGTAATAGCAAAGCAAAGGAAGGATGGAGAGAGAGCTTCTAGGGATCAATCTGCTGCATTTAAAGTTGGTCACTGTGAGCCCTCTCTTTAATCTCCACTCCCTATGGAGAGGACATGATGTGACTGATCTACAGAATGATCGATTCTGTAACCACCTGTTAAGCTAATGCTATTTAAGAAATGCTCATTATATTAGTTGATTTCTGCTCTGGGTTAGATAACATACCAGAAATGGCCCTTTCTGCCTATGCTTTTCAAAGTGTGACACTTTATATAGTGATTCGTTTCATTAAATTTCTTTGCGTATCTAAAGGAGGAAGAGAGCTCCAAAAAATAGCTTATGTATCTTGTTACCACAGTTTTTAGAGTTGTTCTGCACATTTTAGCTGCTAAGGAGACATGAAAAAGGCATCATAGAAATTTTTAGTTATTTTACATAGTTGAACGTCCTTGAACACATTAACAAATTGTGCAGCACTTTCGAAGGATTTTCGTACAAGTTATTCATAGGAGATAAGATCGTTATCTTTATAGCCACCTGAACAAAAAAAAGTGCTAGTGAATTTCTTCTTTATTAATTATCCATTTCTTTTAAATCTCCATGGTGCTAGAAAAGGCTTTTGTATGATTTAGTTTAGAAAGGCCTCTTGAGCAAATCTTATCCTCTAGTCTGACCGATAATGTAAATGTTTGTCACCCTTGGCTGGAAGTGCAAAAGAGAAAAAATGATGTCTCTTCATAGGTAGAAGTAGCCTAGCTTCTACAGACAGAGGAGCCACTACTATTGATTTTCCTTGTGAGTCTTTCTTACTTCAGGACCGGTGGAGGCATTCCTAGCAAGTAGGAGAGGGAGGGGAAAATCCTAGCAGGAACTGTAGTGGTGTTCTCTTTTAAAGCATGAGAGTGAAATGGCCTAAATGGCAGAGACAGCGACTTTGAGGACTTTTAGCCAGCTTGCTTTCTAGAAATTCAGGAAAATAATCCATTATTGATACTGTTTAATTGACAGAACTATTCCAAAGGAGCTTAGTTTCAACAAACTGCAGTTTCCTTGATTAGACATTCATAGGAAAGCTGTGCTTTTGTCTATACTGAACCATTCTCCAAGCCTTTGAAACAAAAGACGAAGCAGGCAATTATATATGCCATGGGGTTTTTTTATCCTTATTTACTGACAGGAGTAAAATGTCAGCATCAAACAATCTGAACATTCAGCATGTCAGAAAAGGTCCCCAAACCAATTTGACATCAGTGTATTCTTCAGCCATTAATTTCGGATGTATCTTGGTTTTGTGACGTGCTAAAGGAACACTCTTAGAGTATTTTTCTGCAGCTTGATCACTTTTGAGTCAACTCTGGTTTTCATCTCAAAATGTCCACGGCCACATGCCTGCTTTATTTTCTCTTGAAATCAGAGCTGGCTCAAGTGCCCAACTACAGGTCAATAGGCTACGTGAACAGTTACAGGTCTGACTGATAGACAGATGACTCGTCTATCTAAAGGTATTGTGTAAGGTAGCCTGTGTCTTCAAAAGACGTAGAAATGCAACTGTCAGGCTGTACTTCCTCCTGCTGTTTTTTCTATGTCACTTTGAAACCTGACTCATTTTTTATCTATGTGAGACTCTTCACACATTCTTCAAGTACATGTATGTATTATATGAGTCAAGACAGCTATTGTCAATGCTCACAGACAAAACAACCTTGCTTTCCGGAAAAGTATTCCTGTGAACATTTTGCTATATCACCTTCAAAGACCGATGGGATCTTCACTACTTGCTTTCTACCAAGAAGCAAATATAAACGAAGACTAGAAGGGAATGATACAGAAGGGTGACAAGTTTATGGAGGAATTATGTTGCAGGAAAGCACAGGTAGTGCATCTTAGCAAGACATTGTATAAAGGTCCTATAAAACAATGCTTGGAACAAAACCTTTGAAGATTTGAACTGTGTAAATTTATTCTACGAATCATAAAATTTAATAGAGAATAACACAGTTTCTAGACAAAAGCTTTCTTTATATGTCTATAAAAGGAATGCAAAATGTGTAAGGATAATGCCATTCTCTACTTTGAGACCATGCGATTTTCCAGTGACAGTGTGCTGGGTGGATTGTGCTGTACAGAGCTTCTTAGAAATGTTCATGGAGAAAACATGTTGTGCAACCTCCTACACTAGGATGACAGGACCTTTGATATGGTCTATATTTTCATGGTTTGCTCATGGCTGCCTGTGGGGAGGCATGAGTGTCAAGACCAGCGCTCTACCTTCAGTCCATAATGCACTGAAGTTAGGGCAACTTTTTAGTAGCTTCAGTGGTACAAGGAACACTAGAAGCTTTGCTGAAAGCCATTCACTTTTGCACCAAAACTTAACCATGGGCACCAAGACAGAATTTTGCCCTTGTTGCTGCTTAGTGCAAATTTACCTGATACTGAATCCTTTTTGCCCTTCTCTATACCAAGGCTGCAAAGTAATCCCTAAATCATATCCCTGATACATTTTTCATTTTTCTGTTGGTATGTTCCACCTACTACAGATCAAATCAGCAAGAAAAAAAAAGTCCTAGCATGTACTATTTAACAGAGTGCACATAGCAGCTGTTTCTCTGATAGCATTGGCTGCCTCGTCTTTGACAGTTGAGATTTTTGAATAAAAACAATTAGTTTGAAAAAAATTTACAATATGCAATTAACATTCTAGGTTAATTGCAGCACTATGTGAGTTGAAAAGTGCTTGAGATATAAAGCATGCAGGGATGATACTGTCTTCTACAGATGTTCAAGGAAAGAAATTAGCTTTTGTAGAGGAACCAGTTTTATAAGGAAGAGCACAGTTCTCATTCAAAATTGGAGTAATCTCGTATGGTTTACGGTTCTTAATTTAATCTTGTTTATGATTTGAAACACCTGCAACAACTTGCATCGTCCCCACAAAGCTTTAAAGCTTTATCTTTTTTTTTCCTTTGTTCATTGAAGATAACATTTTGGAAAAAGAGGGTTTGTTCAAACTCTCAAGTACATTAGAAGACTACACTCATTCAAAGTGCCTATAACAAAAACATTTATTCTGAAGTCCTGATGGAACTACAGTAAAAGAAATATTCTGTCCTTAGCTTCAGAGATGTTATAAGGAAATCCATTAATACATGATGCAGGACATTTAAAAGAAAAGTTACAAAAACTAGGATAATAAAATGGAAACCATTCTTCCCACTGACATGATATTTTAAATACGTTCTAACAGAAATAATCATTTTCACACAAACTAGCAGCCCATGAATGTCTTTTGTGTTCGTACACAAATGTGGATGGCCTTTTCTTTAGGAAGAATAATTTTTCTTTAAGAATAATACTTAATGCTAGAAATAAACTCTTACAGTTAAAGCAAGCATCAATTAGTGCAATTACAATAAAATCGTGAGCCAGTAACATGTCATATCACATTATCTGGGAACTTCATGTTTCCTGAGCTATTTGTTTTTCAGGTGAAATCACAGGGAATGCTCATGTTTGTTGGATAAAATAAGGTTTTACTTGCCTTACGTTCCTTTCCTTTCAAATAAGGATAATATTTTTAACAGAATATTGTGGGGCATAATCTGGCTTTTTTATATAGTTATTCATGAGTGCTCTTTTTTTAAGGATTATTGATATTAAAACTGGTTAAAACACAGAATTTTTAGTTCATGAAAATTTTTCATATTCTCAATTTCTTTGGAAATGGAAGCAAAGCCAATTTCAAAAATACCTTTCTCACAAAAAGTACGACATACTTTCACCTAGATAGTTAACTAAAAAAAAAAAAATTTAAAAACAAGCATTGCACTTTTGATGTACTGCTTTCATTATAATAATGTTTCATACCATAACATATTACTTACTACTGTTCCAAATATCTTCATAAAAATTATACCACGTCATGCAATTTTACAATGTCATGAATTAATGTAAGAATGTAATGAAATTTGGTTTGATATTATTTCTCAAGTTTTCTAAAACAAATACACTTTCATTCAATGAAGCTCCATTTCTAATTTCTTTGTTGTTATCTGTGGGAAATTTTGCCCAAACCGGTGTCACTTTTTGCAGAAAAAGATTGAATCAAAATGGCAGGTTCAACCAAAAACTTCTTGGAGAAGCCTTGCTGACCAGCTCGATTGCTCTGCATGATCTACAACAGAGTCCTGCTTGATGCTTTCCCCTCAGCTGCCAGGGTAAGTACATGGTGTAGCACAGCAGATACGGAGCGTGGCAGGGCCCTGCAAGTCTGCTGATGGCAAGGCTGTTACCCCTCACGTGCTCCATCATGAAGCACCTGACTGGGAAAAGCCAGCACGGATTCACCAAGGGCAAATCGTGCTTGACAAACCTGATCGCCTTCTACGACAAAGTAACCTGCTCCATTGATGTGGGGCTAGCGGTGGACATATTGTCTACCGGGATTTCTCCAAGGTTTTCGATACGTTTTCCCACAGCCTCCCCCTAGAGAAACTGATGCATTACAGTCTAGACAAGTGGTCTGTGCGATGGGTGGGGAACTGGCTGACAGACCACACCCAGAAGGTGCTGGTAGATAGCTCCTTTTCAAACTGGCAACCTGTCACAAGTGGGG
>NW_008795036.1:2605417-2609691 GCF_000699145.1 Aptenodytes forsteri
CCAGAGAAGGGCCACAAAGATGATCAAAGGACCGGGAAGCCTGCCGTATGAGGAAAGGCTGAGAGAACTGGATTTGTTCAGCCTGAGAAAAGAAGGCTTAGGGGAGACCTTATCACCATGTTCCAGTATTTAAAGGGTGGCTACAAAGAAGATGGAGACTCCCCTTTCACAAGGAGTCACATGGAAAAGACGAGGGGTAATGGGTACAAATTACTCCTGGGGAGATTCTGGTTGGACACAAGAGGAAAATTTTTCACAATGAGAACAATCAGCCATTGGAATAATCTTCCCAGGGAAGTGGTGGATTCCCCAACATCGGACACTTTTAAGATTTCGCTGGACAGGGTGCTGGGCCTTCTTGTCTAGACCATGCTTTTGCCAAGAAGAAAGGTTGGAGATGATCCTTCAGGTCCCTTCCAACCCGGTATTCTATGATTCTATGATTCTATGATTTGTCAAGCGCACAGTAAGTGCTATCATTTATAATGCCAAGCTGTTTATTTTATTCTTCTTATGCATCTTTTGCTGCACAGTATTTCTATTTGTTTAGCATGTTGGCACCATGGTGCAAGGGCAAGTAAAGGTTGCTATTGCAATTTAGCCCATTTCCAAGCAAAGACACCAAGCTTTTCCCACAGCATACTGAGCTTTGTTTGAAAGAAATCAAGTGAGTTCACACATTCTCCAAGCACAAAGGCTAACATCTATTTTCAGAGTATATCATCACAGAGAAGAACAACATGTTCGCTGTTTAATGTGACTCTACTGCTTGTACTAGAAGATAAAACACTAAGTATTTCTTTGGAGGGGAAGCTCTATTAAAAGTATCAGGAAGATAGCCCACATAATTTTATTCAAGTCATCAAGTATTTAATGCCTTACAAAAATCATTTAAGCTATGATGAAGATTATTTTTACATTGTTTAAAATAACCTATACCAGTTGCAAGTAAGGCTTGTAAGGCTCTTATCTAGCTCCATGGATATCACAGAAGGTGGATCAAACCCCAAGTCTGTATCACATGAGAGGGGAAACATCAAACAGGCGGGGGAAACATTCAGCATCTAAGACATGACATATGGATGCGGGTTTATTCTGCAGAATAGTCACGTGCATTTACCAGAGATAAAGACAAATGGTGATGAGTAATTTCTTTTCCAACAAAAATTCGTTTTCCAGCGATTTTCCAAGAATGTTTGCGAGACAGTTTATTTGCAGCACCTGCTTCATATATCTATTTTACTCCCAGGAAAGACTGAATTTTGTCTAATGAAAGCAAATCTCCCCTGCCTATGTTGAAGGCTCGTGCACAGAATAATCCGCAGTACTCTGCAGCCATAGCTAACAAGCCCAAGATGGCCCACGTAGTAGAACAGTATTTTCTCATGCAGAATTCTCTTATCTGAGAACTTTTGGCCTGTTCCTAATGAAAGGGCAAATTCTTCCTGCCGGCTACAAAACTATCCTCATTTACAGGGTGATATAAGCAGAGTGTCTCTTAGTATGTCTCCTCCAATAAGGGAGTATAAAAGAATTGGTACAATATGAACTTCCCATTATTGCTCCTACTGCTGCCAGAGTCCCTGCACAGTTTCTCTAATAAATCCCATGTGCAGTACAACTGCACTATTTCTTCTGCCTGAGAAATCTGACAGCCCATGAATATGGGAAGGATGGTACTAGTATCAGTCAGTAGAAAAGTTTCTGATATTCCAGTGTTTTCTAACCTGCAAAAGTCCCCAGGTTCCTTTATTATTTAAAGAGGACATAAGGGTATTATACAGTCAAGAAGAATACACATCAAAGTGTGAAGTTTATATCTAAACTGGTGGACCCACAATTATTTTTGAGTCATATGCTAACCCTGTGCCATGTCAGCATGAGTGTTTATGTGTGGATATGCACAAACATATACCAGCCCTATATTTTGGTGAGTTTTTCTTTACAGCAATAATAATGGAATGCTCAGGCCAGGAAGGAGCTATAGCATGTTCATCTATCATGGGTCAGTCTCAGTGCAGCCCCAGAACTTTTTTTTTAGTGTGTCCAAATAGGTTATTATTGCTATAGAGAACTGATGTAGAGAAGGAGAATGATGCTGAGCCAGACAAAGAGAACAGGGGTAGCTCTTGCCTTGGGAATAGTGGGGTCCAACCCAGCAGAACTTCATAAACCTCACTAAAACATTCCTTTGTTACTCTGTCTTAATGGTGACATGCATGCAGCACAACACAAGGTGTAACAAGGAGGAAACATGCCACAAGAAATGCAAGGTGTCAAAAGTTACAGCACACACCAACATGTAGTTTCCATATATATATATTTTTTTTTTTTACTAGTGCTTAAATGCATCCTAGAGTTTTAACGCGTTTGTCCACCCGCACAGTACCCCTCAGTAGGGAATTTTCTGACTATCCCCAAGCTTTCAAAGATGAGCATGTGGCAATTCAGTCTTAGTGCAAAAAGGGGCATGTAGCAGAAAATTACAAGGCTCTTTACAAGGTAATGCCTATTTTCTCTGTTTTCCAAAGTGTAACATCTAAGCCATCTTGTCTTCTTAGTATTATCATGTTACTGTTAGGAATAACATACGCTGTTCTTGTTTTGTGCTGTGCTGCTCACTGAAATATCAACTGTGTTACACGCACAGATTTGTGCTTGTGCACAAATCTACTATTAAGTTTTCTGCTGAGACCTTCACCAGTCAAAATGTGTTAGAGTTGCCAATGATGATGCTTCATGCTAACTAGCCTCTAGTGAAACATCATTCTTTTCTTCTGTTAGAGTGGTTAATAGGAATATTTTTTCATAGCCTCATTGAAAAACTGTTGTAATATTCTGTGCATACTAGTTACACCTAAGAAGGTAACAAAACAAGAGAGTTAAGTTAAGGGCTGGTGCCTACATCCAGCTCCCTCCTGTAGTGTGCTTAGTAATTGCACACATCCTTTCATCATCATCATTCGTGGTACATAAAAGCAAGAGCTGGAAGCGTTCTGTTAGCAATGATATAATAAAGAAACCAAGCCAAATATCAGGGAAACGGTCCAGTTTCAACACTACAGTGGTGAAGATCAGCCAATGCAACTACAAGGAACAATGAAAATGGCAGAAACTCAGAGGAAAGGTGACAGAGCCAGTGGCATTTCGCATGGCTAGTGTTACTACATGTATGTTTTTAGTGGGCTGTGGTCATTACCCTTAGAAGCATCAATGGGTGATTTAGACTAGCTTATACGGTGTCCTTTTGTCAGTGGGAGACTGCCATTCAGCAACATAGCCTTCATAGCAGACTGCAGAATGAAGGAAAAAGTGTAACTAACCTTGAGGAGGAGAGAATGAACCACTTCAACGTACAGTGAAGTGTTGCCCACCATTATCTCTCTTTTCTGAGGATGGTAAAAATATATACCCAGAGACCAGGACTTGCCTGATCTCCAGCTGATTTTCTACACAAGGACATTTATTACTTCTTGTTCTATTCTCTCCCTCATCTGTCTGCCTCTTAGCCATTAGGGCATACAAAGAGAGACAAAGTCATCTATTCATAATGTGCTTATGTGCTGGCCTAGTATTAGCACCCTTTACCAAAATTACCAGACATTATAAGAGCCTTGGTTCATTTTTTTTCCCCAGTAGTGTATGCTTTTGCTAAACAGCAATTATTTAAGCTAAACTTCTCCACTCAAGCACCTGTCTCAAGCATAGAGGTTTGGGGGAGGGAAATCTCAGCCCAGATGGTTCAGCTGCTTCTGAGAAGAAGGAAATGCATGCTGCTTACCCACATTAAAAATAAATCTGGTCACCCTCTCAGAATGATGCTATTTTTATAGCTGTTCAGAGAGGAAGATCTTTGGCCACTACAAAGCTCTCTGAACCCTAGTGACTTCACGCTTGGAACAGGTACAGGCAAGGAAAAGGAGAGACATTTTCTTACACACAAGAGCTGATCCTGGCCCATTCTGCTAGTAGATTTGGTACCTGGCATGAAGGCCTTTTCTGGCATGTAGAATTCGCTTATTTCAGCTCCTGTGCAAAATAAATTAAGAAATAAGAATAAATAAATATTCTGTCCTTTGCATTTACAATTAAGTAACATGTTTCCAACATAAAATCACCTTACTTATGAGGAAGTAGCAACATGGTGGTGGCACCGACAGGCGCCCGGGGGTGTCACTGAGAGGGCACTGCCTCGGCACTGAGGCCTGCTGTGGGTCATGGACAGGCTGCTGGGGGCAGCGAGGAGGCACAGTCCCTGCCCCCCTGGGGGGTGG
>NW_008795036.1:2609777-2643463 GCF_000699145.1 Aptenodytes forsteri
ACAGGCTGCTGGGGGCAGAGCGAGGAGGCAGTCCCTGCCTCCATGGGGGATGGAGAGATTTGAGCTCTGCAAGTGGAGGCACAGGCTGTAGGGATCCCCATAGGGGCTGGCTTGTAGGGAGTGGGTGAGGTGTGTGGCCAGTGCTTTTCAGGCCCATGGTGGGGACTACCTCCTCCCGCAGGGTCCCACGCTGGTACAGCTGGATTGGACCTGAGGTGAGAAACACCCCATGGCTGCAGAGGGGCAGGAGCCTGCCCGATTGAGCTCTGCAAGTGGAGGCACAGGCTGTAGGGATCCCCATAGGGGCTGGCTTGTAGGGAGTGGGTGAGGTGTGTGGCCAGTGCTTTTCAGGCCCATGGTGGGGACTACCTCCTCCCGCAGGGTCCCACGCTGGTACAGCTGGATTGGACCTGAGGTGAGAAACACCCCATGGCTGCAGAGGGGCAGGAGCCTGCCCGAGGCTGTCCACAGGGGCTGAGGGCCAGCCCCAAGGTGACCCTGGGGCAGGGCCCGGGGCTAGGGTGGGAAACACTGGGGCACCGCAGCACCAGGGTTCAGTTGGGGAGCACCAAGGTGCCTCTGAGGGGGCAGCGCCGGGTTTAAGTGAGAAAAGCTGAGATAGAGCAGGTGTATCAGCAAGATGTCGGCAAGGACTGCCATGTGATTTGGGTGGGAAACGTGGTGGCCCCTCAGGAGGACACACCAAGATGCCTCAGCAGGGACAGCCAGCCCCTGGTTTCCTCTCCTACCTGGTATCCAGGTCTCTTCTTTCCTTTTATGCTTCTTAATACAGCTCTTCCAAATTGGGAACCTTGTAAGTAGAGATGTTTAGACTCATGGTTGGTTTTTTTCACTGCCACGAGTGTTTCATTAGTTTAGGTGTCACCGCTGTCCTCCTCAATGCTCAGTCTCATCCTTTCTTACCCCATCTCACATCTGGTGGAGCTTTGCAGCCAGGACTTGAGTTTTCTCCTCCCATTGTAGAAGACATGAGATTTTTGTTATGAAAGAAAAGTAGGGACTGACGAGCATAAAATTACCCTGGTCATGTCTGCCCTGGTTTCGGCTGGGATAGAGTTAATTTTCTTCCTAGTAGCTGGTACAGTGCTGTGGTTTGGATTTAGGATGAGAATAATGTCGATAACACACCGATGTTTTAGTTGTTGCTAAGTAGTGCTTACACCAGTCAAGGACTTTTCAGCTTCTCATGCCCTGCCAGCGAGAAGCTGGGAGGGGGCACAGCCAGGACAGCTGACCCAAACTGGCCAAAGGGGTATTCCATACCCGGCTGCCTGCGGGTTAAACCACAACTGTGTCCTTGGCAAGATGTTAGTTTTTACCCTGCTTCTACATAACAAATTTGTTTACATTCTCACTTTCACTGCACAGTAGTTGGAAGACAACAATTCTAAGTTTCCCCATCACAAAGTATTTGTTCTACAGTTATGTTATCAGGGAAAAAACACTTATTACTCAATAAAATACCATGTCAATCTGCAAGGTATTCACTTAGATACCTTGAGACCCATTCTGCTTTAATTCACACCAACAAAATTGCACCACACATTCATGTTAACTTTGCGCCAACCATGGAGTGTTTTGGCTGTTGTAGACCTAGCATGTTTTTGTTTCCCTATAGTGTTTATTAGACTCTCAGCATAAATGTGGAAGTTTCCATGGAGGAATTTGTTGATACAGAGTGTTATTGTAGGAGGAGTGATTTATTTTGTCATGGCTTATCTTTGAGACGCAGTATGGAAGGAAAGAAGGACAGTAGTTTAATGACAAGTGGGTATTTTTGTAAGGGACAGTTCAGTGCAGCATAGAGGGCAAAGTTGAGGATGCCTGAGCAATGCAATGGGATTGCTGTGGAAAGCTAATGGAGGGGTGGGCTTCGGGAAGCAGGGAGCCTCCAGACCTTCCTGGCTACCTCTGCTGCTTTTCTTCTGCTTAACCAGCCTGAGGACATCAGCGCTGGAGGGTTCCCCAGCACGACAGTGAATCCCTGCAAGCCTGAACCTCCAAAAATTCCACAGAAAATATTAATTTACTTCTTTTCATATCACTATAGTATAATTAAATAAAGTTCAGAAAGAATCTTGGGCTCATCCTGATTAAAGAGAGGAACTGGAACACAGCACTCAACCTGGTGGTGGCAATGAGATAGAAACTCCATGACCTTGGAGAATATATTATTATAGTACCTTACCTATTAGTGTGCTTTATATAATAAAGCATTAAAAGGCAGAAAATCTTACTGTCTTTACCTAAACAAGAAGAGATTTAATAAAGGGGTGTGGAGGGTTATAGGGGAGTAGTAGTAAACCTAAATTATATTCACCTGGGAGAAGGGTGGGGTGTTGAAACTGGGAGCAGTCACACCAGAGCTGGATAGCTGGGAAGAGAGGACTGGGTAAAGCATTGTTACTAGTATGGTTGTGATCTGTTTGGGCAAGGTGAGCTGCGAATTACAATAAAGGTGGGAAGAGTGTAAATTTGATTTTACTATAAATTAGAGCTGCATTTTCAAGTTCAGAGTTAGCCTGGATTCATTGTTCAGGTTCCCTTTATGCAGTGTCATGATCTGGAGCCACTGTTAGTGCAACAGCTAAATTGGAGTTTTTGCTTCAAGATGGAAAATGTACCCATGAACCAGTTTAAGAAAAGAAATCACACTGACACATTGCTGAACTTAAAGTTTCTTTCAGTGAGGGAGGATCTCTACGCTTACTAATAGATCCATAAACCTATTACTGTACACGCTAAAATAAAAGGAGATAGAAATAAAAGATCAGATAAAAGCAGATAAGTAAATAGTAAAATAATATGCTATTTCTAGATTTTTAAAGCTGAGTAGTATTCCAGGTTTATCTGGACTTCGAATGCCAACTTCAAGTAGCATGGTAGTGTAAACGCTAAAAGAGATACAAGGTATTTGGTGCATAAGAAAGCTGACAATACCACAGTCTGTTGCAAGGAATTAGTGGTTTGTGTAAGGAAGAAAATTACATGGTGCCTGGAACATGCAGGAGGATATTGCTATGCTGTTTAAGGCGATACACAGACATTATAAGCAATTTCCAATCAGTTTAAAAGAACAGATCCACTGGGACCCAAAGTGAGAAATACCAAACCAAATCTGAGTGTTGGCACAGACCTACTAACACTAGTTTGCTTCTCTCCCTGCTTGGCGAAGGCATGTCTGGTATTCTTGTATTACCTGCCTGCACATTTTTTGTTGTGGATCCCCCCAACTTTGTTCAATAGGTGTTTCTTAGTACTATCAAAAATTATCTTGAAGGGAAGTAATTTCTCTTGGAGCTAAAGAAAGTTTCTCTCTCTGGGAAGGGAAAAGACTGCAGCTGTATAGCCATAGTACAGCTATCTTGAATCACACAATTCCCCCAGCAAAGATAAAAGTCCAACCTGTGTAATGGTCTATAAAAGCCATTAACATTTTCCTTGATTTCTGTGGAATTAGAGGACAGTTCTTGGCAGAATCAGTAGTATCATAAATAGGCAAATTGTTCAATGAGTAGCAGAGAGGGAGTATTGCTGGCCATGCTTCTTTCCTAATTTTGTGTAAAAAGGGGTGTTTTTTGGTCTCTGCTTGTATGTAGATCAGCCTGCTTTCCCTCAGTTGAAGGAAATCTGTTCAATCTCTTGGTTTACATTAGTACTACGCAGAATTATTTTGTGGTGTTGCTCTGTAAAGCTCAGTGTCCCTCCTTTTAAACTGAGCTAGGAATGCGACATTAATATGAGATTTCTCCTGCCTACAGAAAGGAAGCCACAGAGCACCTCTTCACTAGCACCGGCCCTAACAAAGTACAAACAAATCCAAGGGGTTCAAAAAGCTTTCAGCTAACGCAGAACAGTTAGCAAATGAAGCAGTTAATGAAGTTTCAAAGGTCTCATATGCCTAATTATTTGAAAACGTATCCCGCTCATAGACCGATACTGGAGGAAGTTAAACAAAGTTAATTAGCAGGTATTTTGGCGGTCTGTTCAGTTTAATTCTCTTGCCACATCCTGCTAGGTCAGAGTATCCAGAAAGAGGGTAATAATAAAAAAGCTTTGGAAAATTCTGTCTTGGCAGAGTGGCTGTACCTCACGAGCGATTGCTCTTGCACCCTTGCTGCACATATTATTTTCTAAGTCACCTGAGCTGTTAGAGATGCAAGTGGACACTTACCCACATTGGTAAGGTTGGGAAATAGAAGGAACATTTTTTCTTGATTCAATTACATAGACAAAACCACAATAAAGCCACAGCCTTCAGATGGTATTCTGTTACCTGGCTCACCTCAGCCTCTTAAACTGAGGAGGAAATGGTTCTTGCAATGACAGAATACCCACCAGGAGATAGCCCAGATCCTTGGGCCAAGATCTGTGTCACAACTAGAATAATGGTGCAGAAATACTGGCTTAACAAGTCAGAGGGGTGATTTCTCAGAGAAAATTGAGAGATTACAGTTTGTACACTATACATATACAGTCCTTGGAGCAGACAGCATGTTTGGTAAAAAGAGGTATGACTACTGCTAATCTAAAGTATGATCTTTTTAGAATCTGAAATCCACCTTTTGGGTACCCCTGGAAGCCTGATGCTAGACTCTTGGATCAGAAGCTCACAGCAGCCAAAGCAAGCAGGCTCACATGCTAAATATCCTGCAGCACGAGATATGTTTGGTGCATATGGTTCATCCATATGTCAGTTTTTCAGAAACACCAGAAGTAAATGGTGTAGAGCTGTGCCTTTTCCAAGCATCTATATCCCTGCAGTGAGAGAGCTCTCCCAGAGAGCAGGTACTCATGGCCATGTAGGTCTCAGCAGATCCCTCTCTACTTTCCCGCTGCAGCAGGCCAGAGGGCAGGAATCAGCCATTCTGTGCCAGCTGCATACAGCAGTTTCTGGACAAGTCCTTCACTCACATGTTCTGTGTAAAGTCATGTTGTGCTTGCTTAAGCGCCTTAGTTAACCAAGCTAGATAAAGAACTGAGCTCTTTACTGGGGATAGGTGGGTAGGGCCATGCTTCTACATCTTACCCAAAAGCCAAATGCAATTTGCTTTGGCTGGTAGGACAATGTTTCCCGCAGGATCAGCTGCTTGGAGGACAGAAACCTTCTGCTCACACAATGGTTGTTCCTTCTCCTAATCTACCTTGCTTCCAACTCTTGCTTGCCCCAGCACTGGCTGGATATTCCAGATGCACAATGAAAACCAAAACATCCTGCAGAAAGCCAAACCAATGGAAAAATCTCTGACTGACAATGCAACTTCATGCCCTGACAATATTGCCCCAAGTTCCAAATCTAGGGTCCAATGGAGCAACCGCTTTTTGCAGGACGAAACACCCAGCACAGGGAACAGCGCTCCAACTCCAGCCTCTGAGCTCCTTCAGCCTGATTTTTTCACTAATAATGCCAACATTTTGGTACTAATGAATACGAAGCTTGCAGAAGGCAAGCATGTGGCAGCTAGGGCTGATAAGGAAAAGGGACATGTGGGAGAAATTCACAAGGTGGTCTTTTACAAGGAAACAGCATTTTTTTTTTCTGTGTTTCAAAGCATAACAACTAAATATTTTAATCTTGTTAGCATTATCTTGGTAATGAGTGACCCATACTGCTCTTATTTTCCATAATGTTGCTCTCTCAAACCTCCATTACTTGGACACGTATGCATGAGTCTACTGCAAAATTTTGTAAGATCAGGTAAAAAGCACTAGCACTGCTACCAGAGAAGATGAAATCTAGGTTGGCAAGGGGTTCAGATTTAAACTTTCCTTTAGCAAGTAGAGGTACTGATTAGTCTCACATTCGTTTCTGGAACTTAATTATCGTACTACATGCCTTTTGAGCGATGTACTGTATACAGAGATTGAGCATATCTTGGGGCCTGTGTTATGTTTTTTTAAAAAGTAAATATTACATAGTACAGTCTTTGGATCTGCATAATGTCACCAGAAACATCTGCAGATCTTCAATTCCCTCTAATCTTACTACTTTCCTGACAGCTGTAAACTGATGCCTCCAAATGCAACACTATGAGCAAAAAGATTTCTTCTCACCAAACAGAATTCCTCTGCTGGAGAAATAGTCCAGTGACAAGAGTAGCAGTAACCTAGGGTTTGTGGCGTTGTTATGCTGAAGAGGGAATAGAAGTCACTCAAAATTCTTGTTAAAGTTTCAAAGTCTCAATCCTCTCCTGTGACCCTTCAGATACTAGTAGGGTTTTTTCCTTAAATTATCAGCTGTTTATGTCATCTGACTGCAACCTCTGCAGAGTTATTGTTCCCTCTACAGCTGACTCAAAAGCCAGAATGCAATGAAAAGGTATCCACACTTCCACCATTTTAACAATTTTTAAATCAGTTTCATGGTTTTAGGTGCTGGACTTGCAAGATTTTGTCCTTTTTAGAATATTTGGGCTTGCAATATTTTAATAATTAGAAAGCAGCTGCAGATGCATTGGGACAGCGCGCTAGCCTTCTGTCGGTATAGGCTTGTATTTTCACACATGGTTTGGAATGGCCACCAGTGACTTCAGCCGGTTGCAAGAATTTGTAATTCTATAACGAGGAAGAACAACTTGGAAAAGTACTACCCACTGGTGAGATAAAGTTTGCATAGATATTCACAATAGATAATTTAAAGTTCTCATCCTTCCTATTATCTAGTGTTACCTAACATGACTTGTGTTATGTTTGTATTTTCTGACAGTCCCTCTTTCTTGCCTGCTTTAATTAGAAGTGACATGTAATTTCAGACATGATGCAGTGACATGAACAGTTCCTGCCTCATAAAGCTGTTGTGTCAGTTGGCAAACAGAAAGATTGAAGGAGATTGCACCGCTTCACGGTTAGTCCAAACTTTGACAGGTTCCTATCTAGTCCCAGAACAAGAAGCTTTAAAGCATTGCATACCATGCACAAGACTGCTGAATCACCAGGCTGTTACAGTCTGGTGAAACTATGTACATCAGGTTTGTGATACAGGTGAAAGAATGAACAGAAGTTTGTACATGGGTCTGTTACTTTCCAGAATATATTATTTCAATGTTTTTAAATAAAAGGTTTTGCATGTAGAAAACCAAGTCTTCCTCTGTTGCCAACATCTCCAGTTACTATTTCAGTCTTACAGTGCTAGTTCAGAGTCTCATCTCTCAGTACACAGGCATCCTCTTCTAAGTGCAGCAGAAGCGTATGTGACCCTATCAGTCAGGTTTTTAACTTTGCCCCAGGAATGTTCACATGGCTGGAGCTCAGGGGCGTAGAGTCAGCTGGGTCTTGTCTTTGTCCTTACCTTCACCCTTTCTCCTTGAACCAAATCACTCAGTGGCTTCTGACCAATAAGACAAAATAGTAAAATTGACTTTTCTTTGATGCACAGTTATTTTGGAAACACAAAAGATTGTGGATTTGTTGTTTTTTTCTGATACTATTACAGGTTGGGAAATAGCCATTAGCTCTGTCAGAAGGATTATTTGACAAAGCCATAAAAAATATCGTGTGGCTACCAGGCAATGAAGGTACCAGGAAAACCTGTAGAGAAGGAAAATCTCTGCAATGCAGACTGAACAGATCTAGTGCTCTAAAAGCATACCTTGACTACCCGATCTAAAGTTGTCCAAAGACTAAAAAACAGTGAAGAAAAACACGAAGACTTGAGACTATTCCACGCAATAATAGCTGTTAAGTGTGACTTTTTGCAATTAAAATTACTTTCAGAAATTTAAATTAGTCCACGCAATAATAACTGTTAAGTGTGACTTTTTGCAACTTACATTACTTTCAGAAATTTAAATTAGAATGTATTTTATTTTTAGTTTGATTAATTCAGTTGGGGTTAACCATATGATATTTGTTAATTAAAGGTTGGTTTAACTGAAATTAAGAAGAAACTTTGTCATTCTATTAAATCTTTATCCATTGAAGTCAGGCTTCTAGAAACATGTACAAGAGGGGGTTTAAGTGGTTTAAGTAGTGGAACTAAAGCTATGGGATGAATCTTATGCAGGAGGTAAAAATAGATTGTTATGTATTTTATTTTTAGTTTGATTAATTCAGTTGGGTTAACCATTATGATATTTGTTAATTAAAGGTTGGTTTAACTGAAATTAAGAAGAAACTTTGTCATTCTATTAAATCTTTATCCATTGAAGTCAGGCTTCTAGAAACATGTACAAGAGGGGGTTTAAGTGGTTTAAGTAGTGGAACTAAAGCTATGGGATGAATCTTATGCAGGAGGTAAAAATAGATTGTTACAATAGTCCTTTTCAGTCTTAGTCTTGAAAATTAGTCTTTAAGCCAATGCATAGTGGGACAGATGTACAGTTAGATGTGAAACTGTCAAGGCAAGGCAAGAAATGAATTGGACTGGAATTTGAAAATTCATCAATAAACCTTTAAAAATAATGCAGGTGGAACACATTCTGCAAATCAAAGGAAAACTGAAGATCAAACTGCTGAGTAAAGGTGCATACTAAAAGCCAGTTTCACAGTAAGTAGTTCAAGTTCTCTGTAAGCAGTTCAAATACTCTGAAGTTTGGTAGCACAACTGCAACCATCCTCTGTAGCATAAAGAAATGCACTTTCTGATGCTTTCAGTCCCCCTAAAAGGGGGGCTTAGAGAATTAAATTCTCTAAACTCTCTTTATGAGCAAAATGGATGCTGACCAGGCCACTGATTTGCAAAGTTCTGGGGAAAGGAGCATTTTCCTCAGCTAAAAGCAAAGGGAATTTCAGAGGTTTGTGTCTTACATTTTAGAAGTGAAAGAACTCTTTCTACACTCAATGGGAAGATGAGTAATAAATATGGGAAGCCAAACTATTTTCTTCATTTCTTTGATTAGCTTTTTAAACCTATTTATCAGTGAGGATATGCTTTTCTAATCGGATGTAATGGCTAAAACTTGAAAATATGAGAAGCAGATACAATATAACAGTGAAGAAGAAATCTAAACATGCTTCAGTTCTGCTGTTTTAAATGAAATTTATCTTCAATGCTAGTAGCATAAAAAGATTGGTGGAAGAAAATGTTGGTTTATTTGAGACGCAACTGTAGAATATACCAGGCCTGGATGTTTGATTAGATTCAATCTACAAATTCTATTCTGTATATTCACACTCATAATTCAAGTGTAGACAGGTCTTTCTTCTAAACTCAAAGGCTTCCAGGTGCAGATGACAACCATGAAATAGTACAGTACTTGTTACAAAATGTGAATGTACTACTCTGAGGTATGTACTTTGAAACCAGGTTGTAGACATTTCAGACTGGGTATCTAAATGAATAGAAACTTCTGTGTTTAATTTCTGGCTGTATGCTTCTCTTCATGTATCAAGTGAGAGTAGTGAAACACCCTAGTGCTCTGTTTACGAGCACCATAAAAAATCATGAGAAGGTAACAATTCTGTCTTTAGAACAGCATTTCTGCAGTTTAGGGTAAATATGATAAATAAGGCATAATAATGCATTACCTTCACATTGTGGGGAAAAAATAGCCAAAACACTGAATAGCTGCCTATCTACAAAACACTACCCAGCTGTGTGCTGAACGAGGCAGGGGTCCCACTGAAGAATTTCATTCAGTTATGCAGTTAGACAGTGGTGGCCCTTATCCTTGCATTTCTTAACTTTAGAAACCTTGACTTAATACCCTTCCTGTCTTTGGTTAGTTGGTTTTGTAAGTATTATGTATTCAAGGGGTACTGAAGTTTTTGTAACGTGGTAAATGACAGTCAAGACAGAGTTCACATTTTCTTACTCAGCAGTCATAAAATAATGACTTCGTTCACGTCACCTAATTATGCTCCTAAAGAAAGACGTAAAAGGTAGAGGAAGGTTCATAAATGTTACAGGAAAGTTTAATAACTTTGCAGTGTTATATCATTTTTCCAATTTTTTTCTCTTTTCCTTCTTCCTGCTAACATTTCTTCAGACTTGGTCTTTTCTGCTTCTCCATCCTGTGCTGTCACCTGCATTTCATCACTGTTACTGCTGAAAATATGGAAGAAAATAACTATTTCCAAATCTCTTTTATATTTAGATATTATAATAAAGACATAATGAACTTGCAGTGAGTGATTTGCAACATCAGAACTCTGGTTTTCACTATATAAAATGTCCTAAGTGCCAGAACTTCACAAATAAGATCAAAAAATAAATAAAAAAAAAGTGGAAAAAATTTATACTGTACTAACATTTAGAGGCATATTTTTCATTCTTAAATCACTAATATTTTTTGTCAAATTCTGTACTAAAACATTGCATTAATTTCTGGCCAGTTAATTGCATATCTGTAATAAAATGGAAGAAACTGTAAATCAAAGGCAGTATGAATTGCTAAGGTAAAGTTAGTAGTAGACATGCAAAAATGTATATAAAATAAACTGCTATCTGTAATAACTAGATCCTGTTTTTTTCTGTTCAAATTCAGAAACGACTACAAGTATTGCTCTCAGGATTGAATTGTTAGCTGAATTCTGAAACAAATCCATGTAAAACAGTTTTTGTGAAATTGCTCAGATCCTAAAAATTCAGTAATGTCGCCTTTATTCATTCTTGTTAAGTTTTCAAGCCATTTCCTATTGTAAATTTTAATACTATACTTCATCATTCAGATGGGACAGCAATAACTGCTGTAAGCTTCACATAGTCAAAACTAAAAAGCTTGCGATAGACAACCTGATAACATCACGAAGGTTAGTTTTCAGTTTGTAGAAGTTCCTCTTATTTCTATATTGTCATATTTCCTATAAATTAAGCAGACTCATTCAATGCAAAGACAAAGGAAAAAGGTGTAAAGTTGCATGAACATTCAATTACTTGAAATTGTTTAAAGCTAATAAATAATTACCTAGCTTTGGACAAATTTATGCCATATCTGCTAAAGATCATCATCTAACATGTCATTAAACTGTCCTGTAAGTTTAATGTATTAGCAATGCACAGTAGGTTTCCATGTTTTACGCAGTTTATATTTGAATCCATGCCATCTGCATGACACTGACAAGTTGCCACAGCGATGTCAGGTTTCCTGACCCTGTAATGGCATGCCAAGGATAGTGCATGAGCATCAGTGCAAGATGGAAAATTTAGGAGGAAGAGAGCTTAATAATATCTGTATAGGCTGCTAGTTTTCTTTCTTTTACTCAGGAAGTACAGTACCATCACCAGTGTGAAGCTCAGGGGCACCTTTCGGGATAGTAAGTGCGTAATAGCATTTTAATGTTTCACAGAACTGATGTTTCATTTGTTCTTGTACACCACCAAATGTCATAAAACTGTTTAAACCTTTGCAGAAAGGGTTCAGTGGGTGTTGGATGGAAGACCAGGTCCAGGAAAGGTGTGCTGGCACAGAGACGGTTATTTAGGGCAGTGCAGAGAGTGGTGGAAGACCTCAGGGATCTGGAACGACAGCAGTGCTTAATAACATTGTGAACTAATCCTTTTTATGTCACCTGGCATTGCAGACATTTAAAATTGCAGTACTGATGTAGTAGAAGAATATAGCCCATCACTTTTAATCTTGAAATAGCAGATTCATGAAACAGATGTACCTCCTTGACAGACCACAGGGACTTGTGAGGTTTCCACTTGCGTTTCTCTTCCTTTCTGCTCAAACTGGGCTTTCTCAACCTTTCATAGGAATTACCCGAACCCTTTGGAGTTACACCTGCTAATGGAATGCAGATGCCTAGGACAAAACCTACAGTCTCCCTCAGATGTAACTCTGACACAAAACAATTGCTAAAGATCATTGTAGCAAAATGGTATTGTCTTCATAATTTATGCCTAAATCAGCTGTTGAGGAAAAGACCAATATGTCTCCGGGCTCTTCTGGGCAGAGGGTCCTCCTTTTTGCTATGGTTCTCTTAGTTTCCTGCTCTGGGGAAATGACTGACATTAAGAATAATGAATGCACTGACTCACACTTCTGTTAGTGATTAAGATTGAAGATTCTCCCTCTGTGTGGGCGGAGGAAGCTGGGCCTCATTAGGGGTTCAGAAGGAAAGATCAATGTATTAATTAATGTACTAGAAAATGACAGCCAGGATCTTTGGATCTGACTTCAGGCTGTGTTCTAGCTGCAATATCTCATATGACAGTTCTTCTAAATTTAGCCAGAATTTGTTCCATTAGAAGACTGTTCATACTCACAAATATGAATAGGATTTTCCATTGTTAAGTATCAACATTAATAGCTTATAGTCCTTCTGAGAAAAATAACTTGTATCTGTTCATCACTGTATATCGTTGACACGGCTCTAGTTACCTCAGTGCAAAATTGAAGGTGAAACTCAGGCAGAATTATGCCACATATTCTTGTAGTAGTGTAGCCAAAATACTGAAAAATGGAAGTATTCAATTTATAATTACTGTCTTTGCTCAGGAAAGGCTCATTATCATTTTCTGTGGCCCTATAAATCTTGATAAGTAAACAGGATAGAAAATTTTGTAGCTCTTGCCTCTGTAGCCAGACAAAAACATTTGTTTTTTTATTACTAATTTTCAAAACCTTAAAAACTTATATGCATGAAGATGTCATTTTTTTAACTTTCTCACAGATGACAAATCTTGTGTGTATTGAAGATTGGATTTGGATTTTGGATTCAGAACACGATTGTTTATATGGGCAGCAAGGACAGAAGGAGTTACATGGCTGTTAAAAACTACCACATTTAGAGCCTGGTGCACCTAAACTATTATGTATGTCAGGTAATTATCAGGGTTGCAACACGACCTTCATCAAGACGGGCTATCCCACCTATTTGTAAAGATTTACATTGTATTGTAAAAATGTTTGGATCCTCCACTGAAATATTTGGAGGTGGGTAACAGAAAAGACAGTAAAATAGAGGTGATGGTAGCTGATCCAGCATATTCCTAAGTGCTAAATTTATTTTCTGGTATTTATTGTACATTCTGTCATTTTGGAGGGGTCAAATTACAGGTGTGAGCTAAAGGAACAAGAAAGGGTATTAGAAGCTAGCTAGATACTTTGCTGCATTCAGCCGTTCTTTCATTCAACTTCTGTTGAGTGCCATTGACTTTGCTCTCTCTCGCCCAAGCTTTCTATTTCTATGTTTCCTCTGTTGTTAAATACTATTTTAATGCACAGGGTTTAACTTTTTGGCTGGATAATAAATGATTGGAGTCCACAGAATATGGTAAATTCAGTTGTCTTTCACTTGTTTTTGTCTGCTTGCTTGTATCACACATTTCTTGTCTTTCTATTACCTATTTAGATCATAAGTTCTTTCAGGCAAAGGCATTGTATTTTTCCCTATGTTCACTTGGTTCATTTTCTCTAGGTTCACTTTAAGTGTATTTTAATTGGTAATCCCAAGACAAAAATCTTTTATCAGTTTTACCTGTAGTATTAACTTGCTTGTAAAATATTTAGTTTAACTGTTTTTAAGACTTTTTCCCCATACATTTTTTCTTCACCTTAGAGAGTAACTGCTCAAACTGCTGCTTAGGCTTTGAAACCACTGACAGTCTGTTACACCTTTTCAGATGTTGCTAAAATTCAATCTCATGTTTAATGATTCTCATTAGAAAAGAAATCATTTCTTCAATCCATTAATTTAAATGTACTTTGACAAGAGCTGCTTATGACACAGTTGTTAATATTCTGATCTCATATTGCTCATCTCTGAGTGACTGCAACTACCAGCAAGTATTTTGGGACGTATATAATTAATGAGAACCAGGAGCATGCTTAGTTAATGAAAAAACATTAGAAGAAGAATTAAATGTCCTTTGCTAAGTAATATCTTTTATCCAAGGAAAGGACAGCTGATGGGTCTGGATGGTGTTCATCTTAGCATCATTTAATTCCTCGCATTTGGATGGGATTTTGCTTTTCTTGTTTGAGGCAGGAGGGGCAGAACATTTTCTGCTGTGGTGTATCACTCAGGGTCCTTTCTTTACCTGCTATCCATTACAGTCAGTGTTTTCTCTCCATCCTTCCCCTTCAACATTTCAGAGTATCACAAGCAAGCAAGGTCCTTGGTGGAAAAAAAGGACAGGGATAATCTAGAAGTCTAAATTGTTGTGGATCAATTTCAGACGGGAAGAACTGAGTTTCTTACTGACCCATTTTCTGTGTCTAAGTTGGACCAAGAGCCTCAGAAAATACGTACCCATCCCTCTGTTCAGCAAGAGCAGCTCGAGTTCTCACACCATTTTTTTCTCAATAGCCTACTTATTTCCTCCCTACTGGTTTTCAGGGTACTGCGGTGGCCTGGAGGTCCCTGGGGACTGGGAATGGTGGGGGGTCCCCATGGGGGTCTGTCAGGGCAGGGCCTGGCAGCCAGGGCCTGTCCCACCCCCCAGCCAGGAGCAGGGCAGCCAGGGAGCACTGGGGCAGCCCCAGCCCTGGGCACTGGGCACCTCCCTGGGGACGGGACAAGGCTGGGACAGGACATGGGCCTGTGGGTGGGCCCAGCTCGGGCGTTCCATGGCCAGGCAGAGCAGGGCTGTGGGGAGCTGGAGACCAGCTCAGCTGCGGCGTTGCTGGGGCAAGGGCTGATGGTCTTGGGGGGATGACATGAGGTCCTGGGCCGTGGGCAGCTGGGGGGAGCCTGGGCAGGGACAGGCAGGTTAGTGGTGCCTCATGGCATTGGGCCATGACATTGCTGTTAAAAACAAATGTATTGTTTCAGCTTCTTCCCCATCAAGAGGAAAACACTATGGGTATAAACAAGACCAAGAAACTATTTGCATTGCTGGAGATGTTCAACTACAGTTAATGCCGGTGAAGAGATGGGCACACACGCTGCCAAGCAACGCTTGCAGAGCACTGACAGGAAGGTGGGACCTGTGGCATGTGGTGGAATAATATTATCTCTTTTAATGTTGCAGAAGAACCTGTTTCTAGAACAACCCTATATTGGGGTGAAAGGGATATGTTAAATCATGGATGGGTCTCCACAGGAAGAAGAGATTTGGCCAGTATGTGACATTTCTGTTGGCACAAGTAGTCTTCTTTAAGGTTGTCCGTGCTTGCTTGTGTACCAGTTGCACTATGTTACAGGCAACAGCACAAAAGTGTAAATGATTGAGACAGGGTGAGCATTCTTCATCTCTGCCTCTTCTATGCTCCATTATATGCACGTTATATTGATTTTAATTTGATTAACGAGGAGAATTTTTGGATTTCTGGTATTTCACTGTTAGCTAGTCTCCTGAGAGTGGAGAAGGCTGAACTTGTTATCACACATCTAAGAGGAATTCTTAAGTTACCAGAGCAGATCATGACTCTCAGCATAGTCACCACATGCCTCAGAACAACATATTGGAAAAGCTTCCTAAAGTGAAAGTGTCAGAGTGATGATTTGTTCCCAAATCTTGTCCAGAAGGTTTGGCTAGAGCTTCGGTAACCTGCCACGGTTGGATGCCACCAGATGCAATAATAGTAGTATTTTGACTATAGAAATAATAATTAAAAAAAAATGAGAATTATGCATATCCACCTAATTATTATTTGCCTACAATACATTTTTTTCCTGTTGATAGGCTTTGAAGACTAAAAGCAGGTGTTGTGTGCCAGACAGTAGAGAGTATACAATTTATATGGGGTAAATTTCTTTTTAAAAAACAAAACCTGTAATGGATCTTGCCTGTCATTTATTTATTTCTTTACCTTTCCCCCCACACTTCTAACAGCAGTATTGGAAGTTTAAGAAAGCAATTCCATCACATTTCTCAATAACTGCTCTCCACTAGGAGACTAGAGTTCTTCACATAATAAGCTTGCAGGAATACAGTATATTGTATTTTCCAGTTCATAAAGTGTAAAGAATGGAGCGAACTATTCTATTATTGATGGCAGCTCCATGCCTTGTACTCCTCCATCTTCACAGGTGTGCAAGCCACATACTAAGACAAAGATGCTAGGTTTTGACTGCTTTTTGGTGAAATGCATCTTTGCTCTATCCCCACTGCATAGCATTCAAAATTAAGTGGGGAAACAATTTTTTGAAACCTTGTTTGAATTCATTATCTGCTTTGTCCACACGAAGTACTCGGCCATATATGCCGCATGCCAAACACTGTGTAGGGATTTCTACTTCAGAATTGGATGTTTTAAACGATGTAGCTTCAGATGATATATGGGAAATCTAGCAATTGTCTTGGTTAATTTTTCTATATTTATGAAGAGTGACTCATGTTCCCTACCCACACAGATTTGCTCGAGTTTCTTATTACCCTTTAGCCAGACTGTGCCACGGTGCCTTCCTCCTGATTTGAGGCATCAAACACCACTTAGGGATTATGTAAAGCATGATGCTTTCTCTTCACCACTGACCATGTCCGTCAGGGACAATTTGCTTATAGAGAGTCATCTGATGCACAGATGATTCTATCTGTAAGCTCATTTCTGTACAGCGTATTACAATTTTTCAAGATCTGGGGACAGATATCACTAGGCTGAAGGGAACTATTGAGGAATGGAGAAGCAGTTTAATAAAGCAAATAAAACAGATGAACACGGGTTGTTTCATGGTTTTAATTTTTCCCCAGATAGCTTTTGTGTAGGACTTTGATTTGCGAAATTTGGGTGAGATTAACTGTGGATTTCAGATGAGTGACCAAACTTTTTCAAAGCCTGATAGACTGTTAGATCTGACAGTTTTGTTTCAGGTTTTCTGCAGCCACTGTCACAGATAAGCTTTGCGGATTTAAGCAAGCAATTTTATCTGTCTTTGCTTCCATTTGTCTCTTAATTTGCCTTATCCACCTAGGCTAGTTTTTCTTCAGCACAATGGCCATTACTGTGGTTTTTGATTCTGCTGTTATGACAAGCAAATATAATCTTGGCAGGATCTTGCAAGCAATGTTGTAATAACAATAATTAAAAATATAATAACAAATACATACCTGGAGACAAAACATTAACTTAAATAATAATTACTTTGTTTTTATAAATGATTGCAGAACATAACATAGAAGTGTTAAAGACTTTTCTTCTTGTTTCTGAGCATCAGAGACCCACACTAAAGCCTACACTTTTAGAGAGGTACAGAGGTAAAGGCAGAGTAAGAGGATGGAAGAGCAATTCCAGATTATGGACTCTCATAATACAGATAAATATGAAGTCTAAATGTCAGCTAAATACAGTGATTTTCCCATTTTGGTTTTGAATGAAACATCTTCTTTGCTCCTCCCTTTACAAAATCTCTTGCCTTTGGAATTCATATCATTCCACTGTTCAAAAAGGAGAGAACCCCTGGGGGAAACAAGAGCAATGCATTGTAAACTTTTGGAAAGAGCCTGCTGCATTGGAAGATGATATTGTAGGCTTACTGGTTCATAAAATGTTTATGCCTTATCTCCTATACAGTTTTCACTCCAAAGTTACTGAGCAGCTTGTGGAGCATGTGGCTTTGTTCTATTTTTTAAAAGATTCTTTCAGCCTTTAATGCAGTGGAAACCAATAATGATACTGTGACATTTTCCCTGCAAGCCTCACACTTAACCATGACTCTCTCCCGGTGTCTGTGGTGCGAACCCTCCATCTGACTGGTGTGACCAAAATGTAGCCTGTTCTGTTACCCTCTGCATATAGGAGTATGTACTAAGGAGGCAGGGTTTTATTGAGGTAACCCAGTATATAGATTTTTTTAGGTGAGCAATGTTGTGCTCTTCCAGTTACACTAAATCCCACTCAAGCTCAGTTACGGTAGAATGCTAATACAAGTATTTATTCACAACGTCCCAAACCAGCACAGTTACAAATCATTACAAAAAAGATATACGTGCAGAAGCAAAAGAAAACCTTGCCTAGTGTACTTAAAGCAAGGTTATGTGAGAAAAGTCTTTCTCCCTTATTCATTTAATACTATGTCCACTTTGAGGAGTTACCATTTGGGGCTTGGGTCTTTACCTCCTGTTTCACATTGCCTCTGCTCAGTAGCTTCCACCTGAAATCTTGCCCATTCCAACTTCTTTTAGTTTCCAACAGGAAAACCTTCAGGTATGCTTACATCTCCGCTTGTTCCCCTTCCTAGCCTTTGATGGAGTGTTAGCTCTCCTCCCCTTCAGTCCTTCAAGGACATCCAGACAGACCTATCCTTTTGCTCCAAAACTGATGTTAACCCATGCTTAGGCAGGAGATAAGCAGGCCATTCCTCTTAATAACAACCAGAATTGCTTCCCCTCCTTCAACATGTATATATCACTTTGTTAGCCAAGGGGTTGCCACCTATATATAACTAGCTAGTAGACAATACTTTCCTTCAGTGAGTAAAATTCTTTCCTCCTCTCTTTAATGACTGCTCGCCATGTTTCCGTGTGGAATGCAGCTTTCACTGCACTTTGTATTCTATATCAAGCCAAGGGATTCTTCTACCTAGTCAGTAGCATCTCAAAATTCCAGCTTTTTGATGATCCAGAAGAACTAGTCACTGTGCCATCACTAATTGAGTATGTATGCTTACTGACCTTGATTCCTCCAACCTCCTCCAAAGCATTCAATTGTACATACTAATGATGGTTGATACCAGGGACTTTGATGAACAGAAAGTGAGGTTAAACTCATCAAGTAGCGTCCATACTTTTTTCAGTTTTTGTTTAAATTTACTAAGCAAAACTGACTTGATTGCAAAGGGATTCTTCTACCTAGTCAGTACATCTCAAAATTCCAGCTTTTTGATGATCCAGAAGAACTAGTCACTGTGCCATCACTAATTGAGTATATATGCTTACTGACCTTGATTCTTCAAAATGCCATTGATATCCAGATTAGAACATGTGACTGAATCCCACTGGAGCTGCTGTAAGCATGTGTTTTAAATGCCTTTCGTGAGTAAAGACAGACAGAAATCTTGTAGATCTGCTTTTCAGATCTTGCGCCTTCTTTCCATCCTCCAAAAGTTAAAATTCCTACGGCTGTTTCAGCCCTGAAAGGGTTAGGGAGTTCCAGAAGATGCCATCTTCTAGACAATCCTTGCTTTTTTGGGAACCTAAGTCCTGTACCTGAAGCATAATTCCTAGAAAAATTAAGCTCCTGACAGTGTTAAGTGGCTGAATGCAAATTTTAATTTTCTCTTGTCACTGCTGGGCAATCCACTGTATATGCATGAGCCTTCCCAGTAATGAAGAGAGAGAAGTTTGATCAATGGCTAGGTTTGTTAATTGCCTCTGTGCCAGGGCTCTGACAAGGCTTAAAGAGCCCTCTTCACTACTTCACTACCCTGAAAGGTCTCTCATCTAATATATGTGCTACCTCAAAAGTGAGCAACTGTATAAGCGTTCCACTTTAGCCTTTTTCACTCCTTGAGACACTTGCCCAAAACACTTACAACAGGAAACCTCAACCAATGAAGTCTTTTTCTTCATGGAAAGTCAATATAAAAATGGAGAGAAATATGGAAAAATTAATGTGTTGTGTTTGGGGTTTTTTTTTTAACTTTATTGAATGCACTCAGAGAGCATTGGCAGTATTTACACAATTCTACTGCTAACTTTTCGTCTTATTCTGTACAGAGATCAAATTTAACAATTTCATGGATCTGGAGGAGGGAAAACAGTTTCATGATAGATAAAACTGATCTCCTGCATCAAAATAGCTAATCGGCACATCAGGTGCTAATAGTTGTGCATGAACTTTATGTGGGACGTCATGATTATCACATTATCCTTTCCCAAACCATCTGCATTTATTTCCCAATGACAGTCCTTCTCTCTTCATTTAATGGTAGGAAAAATGAAGGAAAATAGCTCAATGAGACTAACTGTCCAAGAGCAAAAGGTAAATTACATTTTTTTGTCAAATAAAAAAAATCTCAGAATATATCAAATGAAAAGAAAATCTTCTATCTCTTGCCCCAGAGAAGTGTAACATCCACTATTTTTATCTCTTTTCAGAGTAGTTCAATCTGAAGCCTGTTATGATAACTGAAAAGTTAATTATCAGTCTCAGCAGAAGCTAGACACTGAATTGGGCCATGAAAGCTGAGGACTTAACTCACAGATAGCCTTGAAATGGAACGACTATGGCAGTTTCTGTGGAAAAAGGCAGGTGGCAGTGCATCTATATTAGATAGTTTTCTGATCATGTGGACAGACAACGTCACTTTTATAGACCTGTTAGCTCAGCACCTCTCTTGAGCAGTACATCCACATGTGTGAAAGGCTCTTGATAAAACAGATCATTGTACAAAAGGCAAATTCACCTCTCCTGACACCTCATATAGTAAATAATTTTGCAACTAATGTCATTTTTTTCAATAGGTGTGTTTGTACAAAAAATTCCTCCATACCGCCTTAAGAACTTGCAGGATCTAATCCTAAAGTGATTTTTTTCCAAGTACAGGCACGTAATAAGGATGCACTGTGTCACTAATTCTCAGTATTACTGGATAAAGCAGAATTATTTATTTACTTTGTGATCTAATATTTAAGACATGGATAGAGAGAAATTGACAAGACAAAAATAATTTTCTTCCAAATTTAGTACTTTGCAAGGGAAATAACAGAGAATGTGAATTTGGTAAGTATTATTCTATTATTGAATAAACAGAAGACTTCATTAATAGACAGTGCTGAGTGAGAGACATGTAAAATATCCATAAATATTAGTTGATGCTTGATATGTATTATTTTAACCTAATATTTCACTTGAACAGTGGCCTTATGACAGAGGTTATCATTAAAATACTCTTTTCTCTACTTAATAAAATGGTTTCCAGCTTTTTTGTTAACTACTGTTATCATTCTGAATTAAATCTCTGACAGCAGGCTGGATGCCACACATCACAGAAAAGTTAATTCCTTTCCCTGAAGAGCTTACGGTCCGATTAAGCTGACATTAAAATCAACGTAGATCTGCTCATTAACTTAAGACAAAGAGACTGATTACATCGGTCCAGCTTTAGGGTTAAGGATCACAGTCGCATACTGCTTCGAATAGGCAGCTTCAGTGAATCTAAGTGCAAGATGACATTCAGCAAGCTGTTCTTTGGAAGTGGAACACCCATCAAAAGCACTTTTTTATCCCCATTCAGAGATGCTTTCCACTGAAGAAGTCGGATGCTCTTTGGTGCCACTCACAGCATTCAGCACAAGCACAGCAAAACACAAGATTTCCAGTGAGGCTGGAGACATTCTGCTTGGCTTGTTCAACCTTCAGGATCAGCAAAAGAG
The DNA here is from genome assembly GCF_000699145.1 of Aptenodytes forsteri. NCBI lineage: Eukaryota > Metazoa > Chordata > Aves > Sphenisciformes > Spheniscidae > Aptenodytes > Aptenodytes forsteri. The sequence continues at coordinate 2,630,941 of NW_008795036.1, forward strand.
GCCTGATCCTGAAAGGGATCCTTTAGTTTTTGCAGTTTAGTTTCAACAAAGCAAGCGTAGAAACTTATTCTAGAAATATATTACTTCTTACATTTATTGACATTTTTTAAAGACATGCATAAGATTTGCAAACAGTGATTTAAGTAATTTCTATCCCATTTCATGGGAAAAACAGGAACTAACTAATAGCCGTGAACCAAATATGTTTGCTCATTGTTAGAACAGATATTTTTTCCCCCATCTGGCTGCAAATTAGATTGTATCGGAGCCCTTAGTTTGTGCCAAACCAGCAGGAGGTAGGCATTTTCATTAAAAATGTAGGTAGTACAGAATTCTTCAAAGATCTTAATGAACTACAATTCCACAGCATGAGAAACTGCTGTAGTCAAAAGAAAGAAAAAACCCTCTGTAATAAAAGTGTACTAGCTGTAATAAAGTTTATTAATGTCACGGTGAACCCAAGGTCTTTTTGTGCTAAATGCTGTTTCCAACACGAAAGTAAAAGATGGTGATTACTAATAGACAAGACAGCAGATGGACACAGGCAGATGGGAAGGAGTATAAAGAGGCAAATACTATCGGTCGCAAATACTATCGGTCGCAAACACTATCGGTCAGCTTGCCTAGCAGTTATCTCAGTACACCAAGAGCTTAACCACAGTCATGCTGCGGCTGGGTGTTTTTATTTGGGGTGGGGATGACTGGTTTTTGCATGGGTTTTTTGTTTTGTTTTGTTTTTTTTAACATATGCATTATTGCAATTGAAGGTATTAAAGCAACTGGAGGGAGGATAATGAGATAGCTCTGCAGATGTTTACACAGAGAGTTGAAGGCGCAGATACCCTCACAGTGTCGTCTCTACCTTCCCCTCTAATGATTTGTGTCAGTTTTAGTGGGTTACATACTCAATAAGCAAATAACTGGCTTCAGACCTTCCCACTTCATACTCTACGCCTGCCTTCATTTTGGTGAAGCTCAACTCAGAGTTTTAGTGGCAAGAGATTTTGGTAATGGGGGTGAGGTGTATGTTACTTGTCAAACTAAACGTTGTAATGTAAAGAGGTGTTCAGTCTAAGGGTCTTGTGGTATTAAATATGTACCTGATTTAACTTGGACTGATGGGTCATTACTGTCATCAAAATCACATTTTCCCTTAATAGTCTTTCTACAGTAGAACACATTAACATTTACTCTGTAATACATCCTTTCTGAAGTCATCATTTTCCCATGCTGTGAGATGCTGACACTTGATGTAAAAATTATGCACCAGCTACATTACTAATAAAAAAATACAACTATCTTCTGCTATTCTGGACAGGCTGGTGGCTCCAGTACATGCTAATTTACAGTAATACTTTCACAAAACTTATCTTTGAACAAAGTTCAAAATTCAAAGTATACATCCTTTCTGAAGTCATCATTTTCCCATGCTGTGAGATGCTGACACTTGATGTAAAAATTATGCACCAGCTACATTACTAATAAAAAAATACAACTATCTTCTGCTATTCTGGACAGGCTGGTGGCTCCAGTACATGCTAATTTACAGTAATACTTTCACAAAACTTATCTTTGAACAAAGTTCAAAATTCAAAGTTCAAAGTTCAAAACAATGAATCATGTTGACTTCCAAGTGTAGTGAATAAAAGATATTAATATTTTTTGCTTATCATCTTAAAATGGCTATTTTAAATTTAAAAAAAATTAAAGCATTTTCTTATTGCATTTATTAATTTGAATATTGGTTAACATGTATCTAGAAAAACACTTTTTATTTGTTAACTTCTAAGGACCTTTTGAATTTTTTCAGGTTTTCAGTGAGCCTGATGGAAAATTGCGGAAGAGAAACTGAGCCACAGCCTACAATCACTATTGTACTAAACCCAAAATTTAATGAAAGGTATGCAATGGTTTAGGACATGTGAAGGAAACATTAGACAAGGTAATCTGAAGACAGCATATGTGGTGTTAGCATAATAGGGGTAATTGAAACAGCTATTTTCAGACTTCCTTGGGCTAAGGCTGAACCATAGGTAAGCCTGGTCTACAAAAAACTTGTCACAGTGGCATTTTTACTGGGATAGTTTCAGCTACTGGCAGCTGTTCAGCTGTGATTCATTTTTCCAATAATTTCCATCTATCACTATATAATTACAACCTATAACTATAAATGTGGGTCTTCACAGGTTTTATTAATTCATAAAGACTTTTCTGAACATGTACACGGAACTGAGTGCTCTGGGCTGAAACTTTAAGATTTTACTATTTTTATGAAACCATTAAAATATGCCACAGTTTTTGAATATATTCACTTTAATTCTAAACTCATTGACTCGTTGAATTTGGCTGTTCCCCAATGGAGGTGCTGATAGTAAGTTTAAAAAGTGTTCACAAACCCACCTCGCTCTGTTTGGTTTCCCTTTGCCTTGTTTTGTTTCTTCTTCTTGGAAATTCAGCTTTGTGCAGACAAGTAACTAGCATTTTTTTCTGTTTTCCATGTTAAGTACTTTTTTCCCTTGAAGTTTCAAGTTTCCAGTTTACATCATCTCTCTTGGTGATGCATCAGATTTCAGCCTTTCCACAGCTGCGTGAGCTGTACAACAATGGAGTATACTTTGCATTTTCTTCATTTTAGGAAAAGGGCATTCTTCTATAACATTGAACACTCTATGTTTCATCCCACTAACCAAAGATAGTACATAGCCAGTCATTTATGCAATATTTAAGTAGCTAGTTTTGCCTCTTCAACATTGCTGTCACCCTTCTGCTTAGTGGCAATCATTTACTTGCACAAACATCCTCGTTTTAGCTACAAGTAGTAGGGGAGCAGAGATAGCATAACTGCACACAATATTTTTATTCCAATATTTAGCTTTCAAGTAATTTGATTACCTCTTTTAAGAAAACAAATCTCCTTCAAAAATCGGTTCTAATCAGGAAAAAATGGTAAAAACAAAATACTTAGTCTGACAAATAGCTCTCTCACCTCGCATCACTAAACCCCTACCCTGGACTTGCATGAGAAATTTACACAAAAAAATTTCTTCCCAATATTTGATCTTATGGAAAAACTCTGCCAGCTATTTGGGCCACTTGATGTTGCCTCCATAAAACTGCCACAGCTGTAAGCAACATCTGCTGCGGTCTGGCACCGTGGTTGCATTCCTTAACTCAGTGAGCATCATCGTGCCTCTTGATTAGTCCTCATCGGGATATTTTGGACTCCCAAAAAGATCACACATGTGTGACTTTCATGGTATGCATGCCATCAGCAGTGCAGATGTCAGAGTCTGAGAACTACAGGAGCATGAAGAAGCAACCCCAAGAGAGATTATCAATTGTACCCATGCACTGTTGCAGACAGAACATGTCTGAGGCCATAGGAGCTCATTCTGGCACTTCACCCAATGCTTTTAGTTCATAGAATCATCGAATAGTTTGGGTTGGAAGGGACCTCTAAAGGTCATCTAGTCCAACCCCCCTGCCCCATCTCTAAACTCCTTTGCTACAAATGAAAGTACCTTCTTTCTGCCCTTATTTGTCCTGCTTGTAACAGTCTTCTATTTCTATACACTGGAAGATTTACAGGTTCGCTCCCCCAAGCTCGGTCTAATGAAGTTAATGATATACTCGTAAACCCCAGCCACCTCCTACACTACTGCTGCCTATTCCCCATTTGTATCAATACCTTTGTTTTCCCTTTCCTAAAGGCATTACCTAGGAAAGGTTTAGAGTTTAATTTCTTCAAGATTTTAATTTTCATCTTGTCCTATCAGATTGCTTGCATCCTTTCTCAGATGGCATCTTCCACCCATTTTATTGGCATCGTTTTTATCGAGCTCATATTAAACAGGAAGGAATCCAAACAGACAACCGTAGGGTGTGTCCTTGTTGAAATGCATCTGAGTCCCAAATCTTCCTTTAATCTCTAAGCATTCAATAATCCCCACTGATATCACACCGGCTGTTGCTGAAGTGCACTGCTGCTGCAAATCAGGTCATTTACTCAGGTGTTTTAATATGAACTAAAGAGCTCGTTTTAGGCTCCTACTCTCAAAAATCCCTATTTATATACTTGTGCCAATGACCATTACATGAAGCAGTGGACATGTCCTAATGGTAGTAGCTTGTATGCAGAAGCAAAACACCTCATAGAACTGAATTATGAAAAAAGTGAACCCTCATAAGCATAGCTCTTCCTCTTGCTCAATTTGCAGTATAGAAAAGTTTAAGGTTTCTTCCCTGAAACAAACTTGCGCCAATAAATATAATCACTCTTTGCTTGACCAAGTTGTAACTGTTCATTAGTCTCATAATATTAAAGTATTCTTTACATAGGCAGTAAAACTAGCTAGTAATAAGTGAATTTTTAAATTATTTTGTCTGTTTGTCAATGATCAGTAACAGTAGCTAAAAATCAGATACATCTCATCTGACAGATAAATCCAATTAATCATTGGCAATTAATTATTTCTCCCACAGAATCAGCGAAGTCTGAGCTATGAATTAATTTCATTGGAAATTATGCTCAAGCAAATCTTCATTCCATGGAACAGACACTAAGTCCTCCATCTTCTGTTATCTACTCAAGCCTGAGTTCTCTCTGAATTATGTTTTTTAAAAAAATCTGTTTTATTTTCCTTCTCTTTTTTTGTGTTATATATCTTATCTTTTTTAAGCGTACCTCCTTTGACTGCCACCTTCCTTCCTACTACCTAGTTAATCTATTTTTTAATTTCCCATTTATTAATTTTTTTTCAGTGTAACTCTGTTAATGAAAATGAAGTTTCATACTAGCAACTCGAGCTTATCAGGAATGGAAAAAACTTACCAGGAATGTAGTAGACTATTGCTATCTCTATATCTTCTCTTTTTTAAGCGTACCTCCTTTGACTGCCACCTTCCTTCCTACTACCTAGTTAATCTATTTTTTAATTTCCCATTTATTAATTTTTTTTCAGTGTAACTCTGTTAATGAAAATGAAGTTTCATACTAGCAACTCGAGCTTATCAGGAATGGAAAAAACTTACCAGGAATGTAGTAGACTATTGCTATCTCTGAGCTGCCAATTCTTCTTCCTTCAACAGGCAGCTTTAATATTTAAAGTAACTTATATTTATAATATATTTGTATAATTTGATACATTTGTATCAAATACATTGTGAAATACCTATTAATTAGAAACAGAAAAGATCATAGAGACACCTGGAAGTATTGCTAGGTGGTCAGCACCCATTGGAAGATTCAGCTTTGGCCACTCACGATTTTGCCAAATTTCAGTTATTTGGGAAAACAATTTATTTGAGCTATGGCCTTCCCTACCACCTCCAAAACATTGTTTGAGCTATTTCTCATACTAGGATTTTGCAGAAAGTTGCTTTCTCCATGTAAAACCAAACAAGCAAACTTAGGTTTTGAAAAAAAATCCACATGGGTTGTTAGCATTTAGAATTTAGACCTACCATCCAGGTTGAAATGAATATCCAGTAGCATTGTCCTATCATACCTTATATTTGTTTTGGCCAAGAAATGGAGAGCTTGGCACAGTCAAATCCAGAGCTGATCTGAGGTGAACTTTTCAGTATTGGCTGTGGAGACAAGATAGCAATTAACCTGCTCAAGCCCCTTTGAAACTTCCAGGATAGTCCTGCATCATCTGAATGTTCAAAGTTGAGTCTTTTTGCATTGTGACTGTAAAGAAGGTCTCCTGAAGACTGATGTGTGGGAAAAAATCATAGAAATAGTAAGAAGGGAATCGAAGACAATGCTATTCAATCTATCATTGTTCATGAAGACAAGATCAGAACTGTATTTACAGTGATTACTGAATATTGTATCTCTCTTAATAATTCAGACTCCTCCGTTGTTCTTATTTCCACAGTCTTTTTCATAGTCAGTCCAAATAGCAGTCTTTTATTATGGTTAAATTTATCAGGTGTATAAACCTGAAGCGCTTTCTGACTGAGGTTTCAATCATCCTCCTATCCACCCTTTCTGAATTTGGGGTAAACTCTAATATTAAGCAATGCAGTACAGTGCACACTGTAAACAAATGAACTGCTATTGAAAGCCTCTCTCTTTCTACTTGACTATTTGCTTACCCCATAGCGTAAGTCAATACATACCCGTCGGTCAGATGTGATCAGCAGGAGCAGACGTTCTCCAGCAAAATTGGGATACTATCATGCTTATCGTTAAAAATGCTACCGACACCCATGCTTTCTGGACCTGTTTCATCGCAGCGATGCAACACCCTGCAAGGGTGCTGTATCCTACTCTTTAAAAACAAACTTTACAGGTCCAAATAATTTCCTTTTGTTGTTCACCTTCAATTTGCTAACTTAAACACTTTGCAAATGCAGACTTTGGGGGAGGGAATGTTACACATGGACAACTCTAGGTAAAGTCAGTAGCAGAACAAAGTTATGTGCACTTCATTAACAAGCATTGTAAGCATAGTTGATAGAATTCCTCCTTATTTACATTGCGCTAGCTATTTAATCTGCTCCGACTGAAAGAAAAGAAAAGAGAGTGGTTAGCACACTGCCACGTATGAAAGAGAAAACTGTTTCCCAGTGGGGAAAAAGAGAAGGCCGTGCAAGCAAGTACATGCCCTATACTCGTGCACTTTGCATAGATTTATACTGAAAACTGCTTGTTGTTTTCAAATCCCTCTAGGCTATGCAATAGCAAACCAGAAAAATGGCATGATTTCCTATCCTACGAAGCTTGAAGCCCAGCTGCAAAATGTGATTGTTTTTGCAGTAGGAGAGGAAATCGTGAGGAGGGGAAGGCCCCAGTTCAGTTATTAGAAATGTTTGCTGGTTTTTCTATGCTGATACTGCTGCAGCTGTATTCAGGCATTCTGGAGTATGTTTTGTGTGTGAGACTGGTTGACTTCCTCTCGTTGGAAACACGCTGAATAGCAATAAAGCAGAGCTTTGTAGACGTCTGCCCACACAGTGACTATAGCTTCTTCTCTCTTTAGCAGTAGGAGAAAATATAATGATGGCTATTATGTTTCAGATTTAAAGAATATGTTTTACTTAGCGTAAAACTGATCTGAGCACACATTAGATTCTCCTGTAAAGACACATCGTATTTCGTCTGCATTCTATGATTTAGTTTCAAAATGCAGTGAATTCAAGAGCTAGGTGATCACAAATTGCATGTAATACAAATCTTAGCCTTGCAGATTTTCATTTCAAGAATTACACCGTAACAAACAAAATTATATTGCCATTATCTTATATGACATATTTTAATACATCTTTTATTTCCCTTATAAGAATTAATTTGTAACTTCAAATGTCAGAATCTTATGATTATGTAAAGAATAATAAATAAGTTATTTCATTGTGGCTGCCAGGCAATCATTCTTATTGGTAAGTACACTAAATTCATTTTTATGTTCTAAACCTGTTTTTTTTCCAATTACCCTTTTTAGAAACTTTCACTTGGGGAGTTGTAAATCTTCTTTTTTAAAACTGAGCAAAAGGATTTTTCCTCTTTTTTTCATGAGAAAAAGTGAAAGGACTTCCGACTGGACAGCCCCGCATGTAACATTTGTTTCCGAGTTCAGCACGATAGGCAGTTAGAGCTTTCACATCTCTGTAATAAAGCTGGTTTCTCCAAATGGGTCCCGTAAACTGGCATTAGAAACGAACGAGCACTTCAACGCGCTGCAGGTGTTGGATTGAGAAAATGGATATTGCAAATGGAGACACAGACAGGCAGAACTTCCTCTGACGCTGAGCTGAGCGAGGACTGCTATTTTAAAAACATTTATACTGAAGTAGAGGAAGTGGTGTGCTGGTCATCCCAAAGAGAAGTCCCAGTTCTGAAGAACATGCAATGTAAGAGCCAAGGTGTAATAAGTGGAAAGGGGAAAATGAGAAGAACGAGGTTCAAAGTAGGTAGAGTCCTGGATATATATATATATATTTCTGCCCCTCTTCAAGTTAGCATTCTGCCTGCCCAGAGAAGCCTTTACCGTGCTCTATTGTGGCTTAAGAAAAAAGGGATATACATGTACATTATGGATGTGTATGTGTGTGTGCACGCATCTCTAAGTAATTAGTGAGAATACAGACACTTCAATTTGTGTAAGTGAAGAGGTATTTATACACAGGCTTGTTTTCCATTCATTCATTTGTAAATTAACTGCACGCATCAGGCATGTTTTCTCTACTGATTAAGTGCTAGTGAGTAACAGATACACGGTAATGTGCTTAATAGCACTTAAACACACCAAATATTTTCGACTAACTTTTCCATTAGCTGGAATGTTCGTGTTAGAAGAAACAGAAGGGTAAAAACTCCTTTTATCATAGGACTTTTTTGACCAATATTGCAGCAGTGCGTGAGATCTGTTTGAAATATCCTGTGAGATGATCAGTTTTACAGAAAACTGGGTTGTCAGAGGCAACGATTAGACAGAGACAAAAACCTACAAAATGGAGAAAACGAGTATGAAAGTCTATGTTCATCTTCACAGTCCTGTGCTACCAACCACCTGTTACTGAGCTTTTTGATCTTTTTCAGCAAACAGGATATTAGTGGTGTCATAAAAATAATGCTCATCTCTTGAAAAATGCTTTAGAATTTGAAGATAAAATATTTAAGTAAACAATTCTGAACAAAAATTCCTGTTAGATCGTTGTTAGGTTATTTCTACTCTAAAATGTAATATCACTCAGATCTTTGAATGCCAGTATTTCTGTAAACGATTATTTTTCTTTCTCATTCAGGCAAGGACGTAATGTATTATTTGCAAGGACTGTCAATATCTATTACATTGTCATCCATCCACTGCTGTCTTCATCCAGTAGGGAATCATAATTTACCAGGAGAAAGATTTTCTTTCCAATGCACATTTACAATAAGGTCTTATGCCTTAATACCCATGGGTAGTAAGAAACTATGAGTTCTGACAAGATTTCTGAAGAGGGTCTGTCCCCTTGTGGCTGCAGAACTCCTCCTTGATTCTCGAGGTTCATTTAGAAAATAAAAACGCAATTTTTTTAAGACTCAAAGGCTTCAGAAACAGTGGCTTTTTCACTGCCCCTTTCACGGATATTTGCTGAAGAGGGACATGTTTTGAGCCGTTTTTCTAAACATTTGGCAGAGATCATCTAAAGTTTAGCCACCATGACCATACAGAAAATTCTCAGCAACCAAGTCTAACTTTGGGATTCATCAGTTACTACCACATAGCTCCCAGTCCGTGATAGATCTCAGCATCTGCAGATAATGGTGTTCTGTTTGCCTGTGTACACAGTCTGAGATTACTCAAACAAGCACTCGCTGAGATGATGCTCTTGTATCAGAGCCTTCTTGGAAAAAAAAGTATCGAGAACTTGTTCCGATTCTGATTATAGAAGTACTGTAAGCACTGTGTTGTTATTTTCAAGGACTTATACATAATAAAAGGTTTTATGAAATACACATCATAAAAGGTTTTATGAAATAGAGCAACCTCGTAAGTCTTTATAATTAAGACTTGATTTTAAGACTTAAATGAAAGTGTTATCATTTAGAGTTCACTGAAGGTCCATTCATGAAAAATTTCAAATGAGTTCATAATTGGGTCTAGATTATGTTTCCTCTGCATGTAGGGCTTGGTATCGTTAATCTTGCGTCGGCAGTCATCACTGTCTCAATGATGGTTCCACTACAAAATCCTACTGCATTTTGCCATTCGCCATTTTCAGTTCTTGAAAGTGAATAGCTGTTCTTTCATCTTGATTCAATAGCATCCTGTGAATTTTAATTAAATCATTCTCTGAGTTTCTGTGTTAAGACTTGTTTAAGACTTAAATGAAAGTGTTATCATTTAGAGTTCACTGAAGGTCCATTCATGAAAAATTTCAAATGAGTTCATAATTGGGTCTAGATTATGTTTCCTCTGCATGTAGGGCTTGGTATCGTTAATCTTGCGTCGGCAGTCATCACTGTCTCAATGATGGTTCCACTACAAAATCCTACTGCATTTTGCCATTCGCCATTTTCAGTTCTTGAAAGTGAATAGCTGTTCTTTCATCTTGATTCAATAGCATCCTGTGAATTTTAATTAAATCATTCTCTGAGTTTCTGTGACATTGGTCACTACTCATTATGAGGCTTTCACACCCAAACTATAGTTTCCCTAATAAGTCTAACCTATTGGCCAACCAGGTCAATTGTTTCTCATTAGGAATAATAAATGGCCAATTCTAGTACAAAAGCACATATAAAATATTGTGCAAACTCTGCTTTCCTTCCATTCCCTTTCTCTGATTTGCATAAAGGAACACTTTATACTTGACTCAAGCAATTTTTACTAGACAGTTAATTAACAAAAAATCAAGATTAATTTCCCTGTGTCACTTGTTTTCATACTGTCGTTTATTCAGGTAGAGCTCCCTACCGTGGCCCAAAGAGCAGGGGTGAAATAGTGTGTGGGGAATATTTAAAAAGAAGAGGACATTTTTCTTTTCTCCATGCAACAGGAAGCAAACAGAAGAAGAAACGATACTGGCTTTGTAGACCGGGACACGTAAGCATTGCTGCTGAACGTACACGTAGCCTGCTTTCTCCATGAAGAGTTTCCAGGAGCTGGCATGCATGAGTAGCAGAATTATAAGGGACAAATCAGAATGTCTACATTTCTAGCCACCAACGCTGTCCATTGATTCTAGTGTTTTTACGGAAGTTTAATTTTTATGAGTATATGTAAATGAGCATACTGACATCTGCCTACATACAAAAATCCTGGAACAGTAAAGGGAAGCTACAAACGGAAAAGTAGGGAGATGTTCGACACGTTAAGAGAGAGCTGATGCAGCTGTGCCATGTAACACACATACAAGGGCGATAATTTTTCCAACTTTTTTTCTCCCACATACTGTATGACAATCCACATTCTGCGATTGTGACTCCCCTCACACCTTTATACACCTTTAGGCCTCAACAGAGTAACCATGCATAATTGTATGTAGACACACACACACAGGTATCTATATATATATTAAAATATGTAATTTGTGTATGCACATCTGTATGCAAAGATACGTTCGCATGCGTAAGTACATGACCCACTGCCTGCAGGGTAATTATTCTTGCTCAAAGCTACATGTGGTATGAAAGTATGCGAGATTGGGGTTCTAGTCTCTTTACCATGATTTATTAATCTGCCTTCTCAGAGTGTGTTCCGGTAAGATTTTGGATCTAATTTTACCCTGAGATTTTATGCAAAAAAGGCAGAGATGACCACCTGAAGACTGAAATGAGTGTTGTCTTTTAAAGTTGATAAATATTGGTTTCTTTTTGTCATGCTTTTTAACAAAGTTACCATTTAAAAGTAAAAATATGCATAAAGCTTAACTATCAAACTCATTTAAAGTGCTCCTCATATTTCCAAGAAAAAGAGGTATTTTTTTTGCCAGTGAAGGAGCGTGAGGAAAGAGAGTGATTCAAAACCGTATTGTCTGTATTCTTAATATAAAATTCCCAGACTCAGATTTGCTCATACTGGTGATATTCCATCTACTCTTTTCCTCCGCAATCCTTCCTTCCGTCTGTGATCTTTTTTAACTCGCACTCCAGCATTTTGTCTTCAGGTTTTAGCATGATGTACAGTAGTCTTCATACTTATAATAAAGACTGATATTGCAAAATGCTCACTTCACGCTGTAAGGAATTACTGGTGGGATGTTCCTTTCATACAATGGGAATATTTATCCAAATAATTGTTTATCCATAAGAACGTACAGTTTTATAATCTGGCCCAAAACACTTTTCTGAAACCTCCTCCATCTTCCAAGAGGAATAGCAAAGCAAAAAAGATTTACGTATTGAGGAATTAGTGGGTAGCTGACTTAATAACTCTCCGTCTGTTGAGGTTTAAACATGATGCACTTGACACGTGCGACAGATAAATACAGTAATCACCAATGAACCTTCCAAATAAAGCGACTTCTTAAAAAAGGCAACTACCTATAAATTTACTTCCTATTTTTCCACAGGATGAAAACAAATATTATTTGGCAAAGTATTCATAAATATGAACTGCCCCCACAAAAGCCAGATGAAATTCAAAAGGCAGCTTCTCTTCCCTCTAAACCCCAAACAGCCCCACCCTCGGGGTTCACGCTGTGAAACTTCTTCCCACGAAGGCGGCCGGAGTTTGCCTGCGCCTCACGCTAACGTGACACCGAGTCACGGGGCTGCAGGAAGCCCGTCTGATAGCTGCGGTTCCCGCTGAAACGGTGAGTTATGCCCGGGGGCTCAGGCTCGGAGCCGGCAAAGCACGGAGTTACTCAGGTATCTGTTGCGGGTGCACGACCTCGAGTCTAAAATTGCAGGTAACTTTTTTTCCCCCGGGAGTCAGGTTCATTAAAAGCCTTTTAGGCGAAGTTATGGGGACGAGTCGAGCCGGGGGGCGGGGTGCCCCCGCTTGCCCCGCCGGAGCCGTGGCCAAATCCAGTTCCCAGTGGACCGCGCCCCACTCGCCTCCGGCAGGAGAGCGGTCCCCGGTCCCCG
>NW_008795036.1:2646083-2647318 GCF_000699145.1 Aptenodytes forsteri
CGGCCACAAAGTTTGTTGGTTTTTTTTTCTTTGATCTTATACAGTAGTTTTTGAAGCCGTGTAGACTTTTAGTAAGATAATAGAAAGGTATCTGAGGAAATAGGTAACCAGATGGAGCGTTTTACAGACGTTATGGATCACTAATAAGACGGTCAAAAGGCAATTTCTAGTTTGCAAAGGCCCGTGTATAGAAGTTATATTAATGGATATTAATTTTCCAAGCAATGTTCACGTGTTAGGCTCTGAGCTAATCCATCTAAAATAAAGCTTGAAAAAAAAAGGCAGAGCGTGTTATGCTCTTCTGATGTATCCTAATGAAATGGATTCAAATTCATTTTCACTGAGTTGTGAGAAAGCCATGAATAAAATGTAATGTTTTGTCAGCTCCACAAGATTTATAGTAAGTAGAGAATATAAGAATAGAAATTGAGAGGTTATTCCATGCTGCACAACTAAAGAATGTACACAAACTTTCAAAGCCTCTGTTTTATAATGATGATTCCTATGAATAAGGTAGCGAATATTATGATCATTATTGTAGTGATAAATTTTGGCCCACCACAGACCCTTTATGATAGAAATTGCAGCACGGTACTTTAAAAATATGAAACTATTTTTGTTGCTTAATTTTGTGCATTCATGAAAATTTTCATGACAAAATTGTTCTTGCATTGGGCTTAATTCCTCATGAAGTCAGCTCCCATATGATACTTAAATTTCTAGTCAGCTAAGGCCTTACATCCTTTTTAAAGACAAGCTTGCCAGAATTATAAAAATCATGGACTCAAAATATCCTGCATATGCAGAGAAGGATTATATCTGTTTTTAAGGCATGGCAACAACCAAGATTTGACATTGGTCACCCCGTGAATTGATAGCATAATTGGGATATGCTTCCAGTTCTTTCCAATTCTGGGAGTTTGAGATTCATAGAATCATAGAATCATTGAGGTTAGAAAAGACCTCTAAGATCATCGAGTCCCAACCGTCGACCCAACACCACCACCCACTAAACCATGTCCCTAAGTGCCTCATCTACTCGTCTTTTAAATACCTCCAGGGATGGGGACTCAACCACTTCCCTGGGCAGCCCGTTAAGAAGCAGCTCCAGACTGGTGTTTCATGACTTGTGTTGCACAAATACACGCTGCATAGTAAGCACGATCACCTGCGCATGCGGCTGGGAGCCTGTAGGTAACAGCAGTCAAAATCAAATCGGAGCAGAGGGGCTGGAG
>NW_008795036.1:2647996-2693381 GCF_000699145.1 Aptenodytes forsteri
CACCTGTCTAAGCCGTGAGCCGCCAGCTTCTCTAGGAGACTGCTGTGGGAGACGGTGTCAAAGGCCTTACTGAAGTCCAGGCAGACCACATCCACAGCCTTTCCCTCATCCACAAGATGAGTGTTAGCCATGTGTTGGATTACAAATGAAGGTACATGGAATGGTAATGGCAGAATCAGGCAAGAGAGCAACCCATGCTAGGGGAATGCCAGTGTTCTCTTTTGGTGTTGCCTGGAGAAACGCGGAATTTGGAAAATAGATGCTTCAGTCTCAGTACTGCTGCGTATGCACAAATTTCCTGTTTATTCTTTTTGTGATGTTTTTATTCAGTACTTGATATAAATTAGCCATATGGTTGAAATAGCCACTTCAGTTATTTATTCCATCAAATAGAACATACCGTTATAGTTTAGGCTCTAATTACTCTGCTACATGATTGTTGTGACTAAAGAAACACTTTCATAATAATCTGTTGAGAGAAGGCAGATTAAACTGAAATCCACGTCTCATTTGCAGCATAAGTAGCAAAAGTTAAGTGTTTAAAATGATATGCTACCCGTTTTCTGTTAACTTCTTGCCTACCAAAAGGAAATGCTGTGAAAATAGATGAGAGCTCATATATTAGAGCCTGGGCAGTTTGGTTCAAACTTTTACTTACCAGAACTGAATTGATTTAATTTACATGAGAACATAACAATTTTTGACAGTCAACACAATATATGGAGTAATGTGGATGAAATCTAGTATTCTTTGGCTAAAGCACTGAAAGCATAACCAGTGTTTAATGGGGGAGAAGGCTGGAAAGTTTGCAGTCTAAGCTCTGGTCTTGCATACAGGTTTAAAGTATAAACTCTCTCACGGATTAAAGGATAGCACAGTCTTCTGGATCATTGGTGAGGTGCCCAGTCCTGTGGTGTTCAATTACCTGAATAATTTTTCTCTCAGGCAAGATGTCACGTTGAAGCTGTCATCCGTGTTTTCTCTGGTGAGGCTCTTACTTAAATAAAGGACACCACTGATGAACAGCAGTAGGTCAGGAACTTTTAGATGCAGTTTTGAATACAGCCAGTTGATAGTCTTATGAAACAGGTGTTTGTCTGGTTTCTTTAAAATGCTCCGTTGAAGATGGAAAGGGAAAAAGCCATTACAGTTGTCCAGAATTGTTAGGTGTTTCCAAGAAAAAATCAGCAGGGCACTCATTTCTGAAGAAGCCTGAATTTATGCATATAAAAAAAAAGTTAGCAACCAATGGAAGAAGAATCAGAAAAAGGATATATGCTTTAGAGCTCGGCTGCTCAAATAACTTGCACAACTGGAGTTTCAGACAGATAACTCTAGGCTCCAGTACTTTATTTGCATATTACTTCTGTTAATATCCTTTTTCTGGGGCACCTGGCCTTCTGCACAAACTGCTTAATTTGGACCTAATTCGATAACCGGTATAAAGTGAACAAGTTGGTCTCTGAGAGACCGATCCAGTTGCCAAAGGCAGTGGCTGACTTCAGTGGAGATTACATTAGAGCTATATTACAGTAGCCTTCAGTCGTAGTTCTGGGTCTTGCTGTACTAATCATTCTGCAGGCAGATTGTCCTCACCCCGATGAGACAACATGTGAATGCTGCATTCGAGCTAAAGGAGTAAGATATGGTGATACTGACTAGGTCACAAATTAAAATGACACAATTGAAATCTAGTTCTCTAGGGGTTTCGCCCACCTGAGAATTTAGACAAAATGTTCTTAGTTATGCTAAGCACTGTAGAATTAGCTGTGGTTGGAAAGACTTGCACGAAACTTCATTGGCGGCTCTCCCCCAGCGAGGCAATGATCGTGTCCAATCTTACATATTCAGTGACGTTAAATAAAGGCTATGTCACGCCCAGGTTTAGATTTTCTTTACTTAATCATCTCATTCAAATCACTGTGGATTTTCTGTATTTGTTTCTCTGGTTATTCTCATGTATTAGTAGTACGTGAAGAAATTTCTCTCTCCTACCATCTAATCACCATACAAATATCAAATATAATCCTGGTTGAATCCTTGTGTCACATGGGCTTTTGGGTATAGTAGTAAATAATTTTGATGTTAGTTATGTAGATGATTAGCGATTTCATTAACTTTTCTGAAGAACAAATTGTACTCATGTTTTCTTGCTTTGCCAGCTGTTTTCAGAGTTTGGCTTTTGGTGGGTTTTTTTAAAGAAATTTTCCTGATGTCCAGGAGGTACCAGTCACTCTCATCTCAATTTTCTGCACCTCGTCTTCTTAGTTGAGAGGCTTGCAGAGACTGACCCTTCTGTAAAAGGTTGATCATCCTGGGTTTAACTTTTCTGAAGAGATTGACGTACAACTTCCTACTGTTTTCTTTAAAGAATCCAGAATCTGTTATGAACAATTTTTCGTGGCTGAAGAATTTCTAAATAGCAGATACTTAAACAGTTCCTGACAACAGTATTCGGATTTTAACGTTCTGGGTTTCTCATATTTGGAAAAAAGCTTTATGCTTGTTAAAATGCTCAGTTAAAAATAATTGCAGAACTCTTTGGTTAATATAAAGCGAGATCGTTCCTATGAGGCTTCTTGCATCAGTTGCAGTAACTGTGAAAATCCCAGCTCAGTTACTTGGAATAGCTGTAAATCTTGGACATATCCCAGGAAAGCCCACGCAAAGGGCAAGTGAGAGAAAAACAAGAAATAACATGGAAATTTCCAGCCAGTTGTTTTTTTTTTTCTGTCCTGAAGTGATTTTGAAATAACTCAGTAGGGAAGTTAGTTTTCTCAATCTTTACTTCACTATTGCTTTTTATTTATTTATTTATTTCTGAAGCTTTTGTAAGGCCTTTCAAAGGGGAGAAACAAGCAAAGTAATAAAGCTGAAAAGATTGATCAAATCGGAGTTTATCTTTTTTTTTTTAAAATACACAGTGACTGAAGGTATATAGATTTTTATATTAATATTTTTTTAAAATTTCAACAGTTTTTCATCAATGTATCAGCTGTACTAGGTTTGTTTTGCACATTGGAAGGAAAGATGGTTTTTAAATCTTTCTTTTTTGTATTTTGTTCCAACACTTGCAAAATTTCTTAGTGCATAATTTAAATTCTTAATATTTAGTTTCTTAAACTTTTGGGAGAGCTTAAACATTTGGGAATGTTTAAATTCAAGCCTTTCCAGATTGGTGAAATTAAGAACTGAGGGAATCTAGCATCTAACTATTATGATTTGAAAGTGAGAGGGAAAGGAAAATCAAAGCAAATCCACACCAACATATATTCCTAAAATTAATTCAGGCATGTAGTGTATTTTTATATGTTTACCTGATGCATTATCTTTGGCTTCTGCTAAAGAGCTGAAATCTCTGGATGACAGGTGAAAATATGTTGCTTTTAACCTATTTCTTATTTAGAAGTCACAAAATTCAGGTAAAACAATGCAGTTGGACAAGTTACAGCTATCTTTGGAATTCAGACGCTTGAAAAAGGAGGCTTGGCAGTGTGAGAGATCGTTATTAACAGACACACATAAAGCTGTTCTGAAGAAAGTTTATGTATTGTTTACAACCCTTGTACCTGGTCCTAATGTTTGCTTTTAATCCTTGAGCTTCTGAAAGAGATTTTTCAAGAATACAGGAGAGGGAACATTGTTATCAAAGATACTGATATGTTCATCGTACCTGGCTGCATTTTTGAGGCAGTTCTCTTGATTCTGGTGTTGTGAATACATGCAAGACCATGAAAAATAATGGTTATATACAATAGATTAGGTTTGATCGAGGACTTGTATAGTGCAACAGCAGCCTGTCATCTCAATGGGAATATATTTGCCCTCCAAAGATTCAAAGCGCCCTGAAATACAGCTGTTCTGTAGTTGTCAGTGCCCTGCCAGTTTTTTGGGGGGTTATAAATTGGGCCATGATAATTTCCAGATTAGAAGGCAATTGCATATTCTGGGTATCCAAGAGTCTTTCAGAGGACAGTGTATAGCTGCTGCTTCTGTTGTGTCTAGGGATCTACTGTCAGTCCTTTCTGGGCATGGTATTGCCAGTGTGGTATGATGGTAAGAAGCCAACCATGAGGTAGGTTCATCTTTGGACATAAGGTGTTTCACTGGCAAAACTGTCATGCTGAAATCATAGTTTCCAATGTAACAATAGCCTCAGAGCCCTAAGGACAGTTGTCCTGTACCTTCTACATAGTATTCACATTCCTAGCTTTACTTGATAGACTTCAGATAGATGAACTGAGGTAGAGTGGCTTCAGGTTGGTAATGCTGGTTGGGTGCATTAAGTGGTAGAGATCGTCTTTGTGGTCTCCTCAAATCTTCTTCCTTACCAACCTAACAGTGTCAGTTTCACCTTCTCCACTACAACTGACCGAATCTCACTCATTCCTCAGGCTTTGTGTAGGCTGGGTTAGCGTCTTGATGAATGTACAGCCCAGACTTTTTTGGGTTTTTTTTAATGCAGCAATTCTGCAGATCCCAGTGACAGCTGTTACTGTCCTCTGGCCTTAAAATCTGTGCATAAACCTGAGTGTCATCAACATATTCCTAACTCACAGCCATTTTCTTCTGACTAATATATTTAATAATATATATATTTAGAACTTCTGTTGGCTTCCCATAGTACCCACTCCCAGGAAGTGTTCCTGGAGTTCGTGACAAATTCCTTGAGTAACCTAGACTCTCGGCTCATCTCAGAAGAGACTCGTCAGCTTCTGGGATCGCAGTTAAGTCCACAACATCTCATGGTTAATAGCAAAACATTGCTTTATGATGTTGTGTAATGTATTGTAATGCTTTTCACTTACCTTTCTCCATCATTGTTATTTCCCAGAGGTCAGCATCCCTCTTCTCTTCTGATTCTAAAAAAAATCAGTCCTTAGTTAAACTCTCTTGTCAAATCTTGTTAATTCTCTGGATGAAAAGTAGTGTTGGAAAATCATCTGAGAAGCTAGCATAGGCAGAGCTTGCAGTGATTAAAATCATATACTTGTCCCTTTGAGTGTTAAGAAGGTACAGAAGGAATTACGATGGATTTGTGCATCCGCTGTTTTTCTGTGTGAAGGACAGCTGTACAACTTTGTGTCCAGAAAGGACCTGTTACAGTGAAAACTATGGCAGCAAAGGCTGAAGCCAAAACAAGGAAAATAACTGGCCAATGTTTTCAGTAGATCTGTGGTATGGGATAAAATACTGATGAAACAATACAAAGCAGTAGCTTTGGAGATTGATGTGTCCCTTGAAGCTTTATTCATAAAGAATGATATCATCACTATAATAGGAAACTTTCTGACCCTTACTGTGTTGCATTCATAGCGTTTTGACAGCTCAAACTATTCTAGAGAGCTAAAACAGGAGCAAAACCCATAATCCCCTAAAATACTAAAATCCACTGTCAGGTTACACAGTGATGCCATTTTAGTTTGGCTCTTTAGTGAAATGGTCACTGAAAAATAGTCAGCAATTTGATTCCAGGCATTTTCATCTCTACATTGCTTAGTTCAAAGGAAAAAAACCACAATGCCTGAAGGGCTGACCAAAATACAGTGGTGAACTGTTGTGGAAATGGTTGTCTGGTGTGCTTCATCGATTAACAAAATCGGTGATAGCAAAGATGGGCAGAACCTTTTCATGCTTCTTAAGTCAGCCTTGGTGTTAACTCTCCTTTTATTTTTGTGAAAGTAGGAAGAAAACAAAACACTGATGTCTTATTCGTAGTTGTTTTTTAGCTTAATATACATGCTCAAATAATTGGGACTGACTTAAAGGAAAACAATTACAATTATCTTTTACTTTGGCTCTTGTTGGGCCTTTTACTCTTAGACTCTTTCCCCAAATGGTGCAAGTTACTGTATCGAGGGACTTCTTACTAAGCAACGTGTGTAGCTTCTACAGATAGAAACTCCCTGGCTTGGTTTTTCATGATCTTTTATCTGTACTATTACTTTGCCCTGACTTGTTTGTGGGAAAGAGATAAGTATAAGCTTCTGCACTGCTTTCATCAGCATAGTCTGACTCAGCACTGCTCACTTGGAGGGTAGGCAATAATTTGGCTTTGTTTTTGTTTTTCAGAAAGATATTCTTGTCGAATGGGAAAGAACCCATGATAGGCTCACAGGGAAAAGTTGTTGTTTTAATGGGAATTTTAGTAGGTGCTTTTCAACTGAATGCAGGACTGTTGCTGTTGAAAAGTTCATGTTAAATTTTGGCTGACTTCTAGAGTGGGTTGTGAAATATTCTGTTCTTCTCCTCCTCTTGTGGTAAAAAGCTTTGTATGTGGTGTGCTTATTGGGTTTGCTTTTTGTTGTTTTGGGTTTTTTTTCCCTTAATTCTAACTCCTGAACGCCACAACCTTCTTTATTAATGAAAGCACTATAGGAAGAAATTTGGTTCCAACTAAAAGCTGGAATTGTAGCCACAAGTAATGATTCTTTGTGCCCCTGGAAAGCATGAGAAAGGTTGCAAAATAGTTTTCATTACTTCTAATTGGCCTTTTATTGTAAGTGGTTTGTACATTTCATCTCTGAGTAATATTTTTGTCCAACTATTAGGCATTAGTGAGGCCACAAACTGCATATAGCAACAACAAAAGTATGCTCCTTGACTTAATGGAGTTATCTGGTACAACGCTGAGTAGCATCATATTCAGAATTCTTAACTGCAGTTTTTATTCTACCATTAGGGACTGTTCTATCAGCCATGAAGTGTATGCTGTACTTGTAGTCTCTTCTTTTTTATGATTAGCTTTTGGTTTTGGTGGCTTCCCCCCATAGCTGCAGTGCTACTAAGTGAATTAGGATTAATTGTGGTTAAGGTTGTTCAGTCTTCCTGGCTCAGTGAGTCAAGTAGCTTTGTAGAGGCTTTTGAAGGACATGTTCTGTGGGGCCCTTGTCAGTCACACGACTAAATAAATACATGCATGCGCAGTTCTTTTGCTCTGCATAAGCGCATACAATTCAGAGAGTAGTGAAGGCATCCAATTTATTGCACGTACATAGATGATTTGTACAGCATGTTTTGAGTATGCCTGAAGTTTCTCTTGTCTTCCTGGATGCATTGTGCCTAAATGCGCATGCTCTGCATAACATATGTACACAATTCCAACATGGATTCGTGGACTCATTCAGGTTAGAAGAGACTTAGAGATCTCAAGTCCATCCTTCTGCCTGAAGTGAGGTCACTCCTAAGATCAGACCAAGCAACGTAGGGCTTTGTTTAGTTGCGTCTTGAAAAGCTGCAAGGACAGAGATTCCACTATGTTTCAGGGCACCTGTTCCAATGCTTGATTATCCTCATAGTGTATTTTTTCCCCCTCATCTAATAAATATTTATAACTTCCCTGGTTTCAGTTGACATTGTTTTCCCCCCGTGCACCTTGGTAAAAAGCCTGGCTCCACCTTTTTGGTAATTTACTTTTAGATATTGGAAGTTTGCTATTACGTGCTCCAAAGCTTTCTCCAGGCTGAACAATCCCAGTGTGTTCAGCCTCTTCTCACAGGGCATGTGCTCCAGCTGCCAGATGTCTTTGTGGCCTTTCATTGAACTTGCTCCAGTTGACTGATGCTTCGTAGTAGCGGATCCAAAAGTAGACCCAGTAGTCCAGATACCAGAGTAATGGGTCGTGCACAAAGCAGAACTTGGCTTCCCTCAGCCCACTGGCTGTGCTTCTGTTGCCAAAGCCCAGGATGGTGTTAGCTCTCATTGCTGCCAGGTGGGCGGCTGACTCATGTCTCATGTACTGTCGTCCAGGAGCTCCAGGTCGTTTTCAGCAGAGCTGCTCACCAGTAAGTTAGTCTTCAGGCTGTGCTCTCATGACGTTTCTGTCAGCCTTAAGTCATTGTGAATGGTACCCCTACCCTCCAGTGTATCAGCTGCACCGCTAAGTCTGGTGTTGTTTGCAGACTTACTGAATGTTCTGTACACTCTGCCAGGTCGCTGTTAAAGATATTAAACAGGATAGGGCCCCTAATCTATCAAATTGTAGCCAGGTTATGGGCAGACTGTGAACCATTAACAGCTACCGTTTGAGCCTAATGATAGCGATAGGAGTTTTTATCATCTAGTAGTCTACCCGTCTAGACTGTAACTTAGATCAGGTTAGGTGCAGAGATGCTGTGGGAGTCATTGTTGAGTCTTGCTAAAATCAAGGTAGATGACTATATGACCTTTAGAGGCCCCTTCCAACCCAAACTATTCTATGATTCTGTGATACCACTGGTCTCCTCTCATCCACAAATCCCATCATTTTATGACAGAGGGCAATCATATTGGTCAGGCATGATTTAACCTTGGTAAATCCATGCTGGTGATTCCTAATCACCGCCTTCTCCTTCATATGCCCAGAAATGACATCCAGGTGGGCACATGTCTGAACATCCTGTGGGAATAGACTAACAAACAATGAAAGTAGGCTGGACTGTGATGCTTTCTTTCCCAGTGATCCCTCAGACTTGCTAACCTGTGCATAATCCCTTTCCTGCTCTTCTTTTCTGGATGCCCAGTTGTTGTCCATCTGTAGGTGATTGAGTGCATGCTGGTCACAGGATGGAGCACCTGCATCTTGGGAATGTGGTCATGAATGTGGTCATGTGACCTGGGGGAACAAGCTTGTTAGGACCAGGATGTCGCTGCTAGAGTGATTCTTGCTCCCTGTGTGTGTTTGAGGAATTTGCAAGAAAGGAAGGTGGCAGCAAAAGTGACAGTAAGTTTAATAATTATGTCGGTTTGATCGTTGTATTGGTGATCCGCTTATAGCCAGCGGGCTTTGTCTTGGATTCTCTTTTGTATTGATTTAGGTCTGTAATCTTGCCATTAGCTTGATAATAACAAGAAATGCATATGCAGGTGTGAGTGAGAGGGCATGTGAGAAATCTTCATTTGCATTTTAATATGCATTTAAAGCTTTTTTTTTGGTGATTGTTGGTTTTGTTTGTGGTTTTGTTGTTGTTGCTAATATGCACTTAAAACTTCTCCGGTCGTGTGGTGGCTTTTTTTTTCTTCTAATCACCATTTTGAAATTCCCTTATTGCTCATAATTTTTTAGGTGGTCTTTGGAAAACACCAGCAACCCTTAAATGCAGTAAGACCCACAGTAAAACTGAGACTTGCTTGATTTGCACTTAGTAAGAAGCAAACAAATTTAACCTGATTGCATGGCGCCAAGCACTTAAGTTCACAGTGGGGAATTCAGTATTTCTCAGATCTTGTCATTGGCACCACATGCCTTACTGGTTCCGACGTTTAATTTTCCAGCTTTTTCTGTTATTGATGAACAATGATTACTCTATGTAGTTCATCATGTATCAAAATAATTTTGTCATGTGATGATAGTTGTCCTTAGTTTCATGCTGTACAGAACTATACATTGTGTTTTAGGTATTCATTTTTATTCATTGCATTATTAGTTAGGAGCTAAAAAACCTCTTGGGAGTAAGGTTATAAATATGTTTAATGAAACATTTCTCCAGGACCAGTAGCTGAACTGAATGTAAGAGTTACATCTTACAGTTTAGAAATGTTCTAGTAACAATCCTGTCAGCAGTGAATTAATGAGAAATACAGCTTTCATAATATGTTTTGAATGGCATATGTAATTAACTCATGATTTTAATGCTTCCAAGAGCGTTTAATTGCAGTAAGACTTTACTACTTTAGAAAAAAATCAAAATAGATAGCAAATCGTTGTCAGTATTTTAACTCAATCTTACCTGTACCCCAAAATCATACTGACGATTTCTAAACTGAGACTGAAAAATGCATGTAGGGGAAAAAGTCAGATGCTAAAAGGTAAATAGTACCTCCATAGTAAGTTCTAGATACATAAGTTCTTACTTTTATCTCTAACGTCTGTCTCTCATATTTTAGGAGTCTGTTTTTATGCTTTAATTATTTGTGAAGTGTAAAATCACATTTTCCTTTTGCCCAGTTTTGTAAATTAATCACTGCAAATAGAAGATTAACATACAAATATGACATTGGGAGAATATTACATTTGGAGATGGCCAAATGATTAAAGGTATTTCACAATCAGCCAGCTCTGTACTTTAACCTGAGAGAAATAACCAGGGCTTTGGAAAGAGAGCAATTAAATAATTTCATAATCACTCATGCATTACAGCAATAATACTGGCACACACAAGGATGAAAGCTGGTTTTGCAGTGTCTTCCTGATGCAAAACAATACTGTTGTCTTCAGTGGGCTTGCTTGTGTAAGAAAAGACCACCCAAGTAATTAAGATCAAATGAATGCAAGAATATTTTAAGACATTAATGTTTGTTGTCACGCTAATTTTAAATAGATTAAAAGGTTATTCTGCATATGTCTTTTTGTGGTATTGAATCATCTTATGATGATTTTTTTTTACTGATTGAGAGAGGTGTTGACTTAGAGTATGTTGACTCAATTGCAGCTTATACATTTTGTTTGTATAAAAATTCCTCCTGTAGTGTCAGTTAAATAAGTTGCCTGTCATTTACCGTTTTAAGCATTTTACGTTTTCTCTATTTAAATGTTGCTGCAATTCAGAATTGTTTGAAATTATTCTTATTTGTATTTGGTTGGGAACCCTGTGCTTTGAAGTTATTGAACAGATTTTGATCTTTGTTGTAACTAAAGTTGCCACTCTTAAGAGACTTACTGTATTTTTACAATAATGGTTTATG
The DNA here is from genome assembly GCF_000699145.1 of Aptenodytes forsteri. Taxonomy (NCBI): domain Eukaryota; kingdom Metazoa; phylum Chordata; class Aves; order Sphenisciformes; family Spheniscidae; genus Aptenodytes; species Aptenodytes forsteri. Next base: position 2,658,659 of record NW_008795036.1, read on the forward strand.
ATCTAATGGTCCGACTTTACACAGAAGACCAATTTTTGGGGTCTGATATCACTCAAGTTCCTGAAAATTAAGCTATTATTAGATGAAACTAAAAGATACACTTAAATTATTTCACTTCAACCTCTGTCATAAAGAACAAGACTAGCTCCTCTTTAGAGAGATCCTTGTGATCGCTGTCCCAACAGAAATTTGTGACAAAGAGCCTAAAGTAGGCAAGTGACTTTTCAGCCTCACAAAAGTAGTACCAGTTCACATGAAACAGGGAAAAGAAAAATTATGTTCAGGGGAAACTGAGGCAAGAAATCAGAATTCAGACTGAACAAAATTCTGAGTAGCATTGCTATAAGACATACATAGCATGTTTCTGGGCAAGAGAGAAGATTTCCTACTGCTTGCAATACTGTATTTATAATACAAGGTCAGGCAGGTAGGGGGAGGGGAGCATGAAAAAACTGTGTCCTTTGTGAAAAACTGTATATTCTGGATTATGTTTGGGTATGGGCAGGCTGCAGTGTGCAAAGGGTAAGCAAGTGATGAGCAAGATACTGGTATTGCCAGGAGCGTTATTACTTTAAATGAGCAAAATAGTAATCGATACCAAAATTATTAGGTGCCCTTGTTTCTGCTGTGTTGTGATACCATTCTTTTATCAACCTGTGCATGTCCCAGTCCCACTGGGCCTGGCATTGCTGTGCATCTGATTCTCTTATTATCTGCTTATACCTTTTCCCCATGTGGCATTTGAGAGAGTATGTGTGATATGATCTGCAAACCTTCTCCATTCTAGCAGACAACTGATGTATAGTGTAACTTTAAGTGCTTTAGAACTGGCTATTCATATGATGTAGTTGGCAAAATAAGGGAAATTTATGTGCATTACTAATTGAATTTAAGAGTGAATATAAGTGAATTCTGATGTAGCCAAACTGATGAAATGTTTACATGCAGCTATGGTAAAAAAAAAAACAAACAAAAAACAAACAACCAACCAAACAACAAACCAACAACAACAACAACAAAAACCAAAATAAAAAAACAGTTGTGGTGGTAATTGCTTTCCACTTTGCTTTGCTTTAAATATACAAAGTCTGCTCTGCAGTGCTTTTAGCTTCTGTTTTTAAACATCCTTGCCAGTTACTATGAAGCCTGTGGTTTGGGGGTGGAGCTGTGTTTTTGATCGGGGTGGTTTTTTTCTGAGTGAATATTGCATGCTTCAAGATAATAAATGGGCAAAACATTTTTTTCCTAGCATCGCTATATTTTTGTTTCGGACATTGGCATTAATTTTGGCAGATGCTCAAATACCAAACCAGCAATGGATTTACTCACAGATACTTACTTGTAAATGGTAATGCGTTAGGCTTACTGGATGTACCAAAAGAAGATAGTGATTAAAATGGTAGCATTACCTTAATAAGGGCAAGTTTGGTCATCCAATATTATTGTAAGGTTTTAAAATACCACAGACTAAATGTTAGGTACCACAGCTGGGCAATGTTGGCATAAAGAAGGGACTAGTGCTGCACATGGGTCATCACCAATGTATTCGGGAGTGAAAAGCTCCAGCTGCAACACCTCTTCAAACTAAATATGACTACTAACTTGGAATAGCTGGATTTCCAGTAAAAAAAAAAAATATAAAACAGTTAAGCTGTCAATATAATTTCATTGCTTGCAAACTGATTGATCCTTTATAATCTCAATAAAAGCTGGTTTAAGCAAGATGCTACGTTGAATAAAAGACCCATTGTTTTCACTCATAGGTAACTCTAAGTATTAAATGACAGCTTTTGATTCAGGTATCGTGTAATTTGTACTTCAGAAAGTAACTTGCAGTATTGACTGCACTTCTAGTGCTATGAGCTGTTGGTTCTTGAGAGTACTCTAGATGAATTAAGAGTTGATAGTAACAGGTTAGGTAGAGGTATTGTTTGAGGTGGGAAAGTAAGGAATTCAGCCAAACCAGCAGCTCAATATCTATTTTCTGAAAGTTTTTAACTCTGCTAAGGAGTGGGATGAGAGGCACCTTTATTGATTGAATCAATGATACGATGCACACAATTTTGAAATGGCTGCTGCTGGAGGGTTTGTGATTATAAAGTGTTAGTCAAAGACCGTAGAAATATTATTCGTTATTGTTCTCCCATGGTGGAGCGTTTACTGCAGAGTGCTCGAGGAGGGGAGGGGATTTTAAGGACTATTTTGGAATATAGTCTTGGAGGAATGTTATGAAAAGAGCAGTCAGTTTGTAAGTGATTTGGGAAATAGGGGTTAAAGTGACTTCGAGAGCCTTGTATAAAGCACCTAGTCTATCTCATGCTGAGAATTAGATGCCTCAGGTTATTGTCCACCGTAGCCAACAAGCTAAGCAGAAGGCTCCTTAAAGCCAGTATCCATCCAAACACAGTGTGTTGTGCTGCTGTTCCTGTTCCCAGAGCTGCAGGGAACGGGGGGTGGGCTTTGTGTGTGTCTCACAACCCTTTTCTTGAGGGCAGGTGCTGACAGACTTACAGGAGGGCTGACTAGCCTGGACCCTACTGTGCCGTGTTTGGGATGGAGATCAGCTCAGTCTCTTCCCCAAAGGGTTCAGACCTGCATTTCCCACTCCAAGGAGCAGGCTTCAAAAGTGGAGGCTGTTGGGCAGGAGTGCTGGACCCTTTCTTCAGTAGACTTGTGTCTTTGTACAGACAGAATTGCAGTTTTCCTGTACTTTATACTGGTCACTTACAGGATAAAATGGACAAGCAGGAATTAATCAATGAACTCAGAGTGGGGAATAAAGTCTGTTTGTCCAGTATCCTACACCCCAGTGAAACCCAACTGGCTAAAAGCTAGCACATTCCATTTTTGCTCTCCCTTTCCAGGGAATCACTGGTTCTGTGATTTTATTTCGTTTCGGGGTTTGATTATTTTATCTTTCTTTGAAGTCAGTTGTCAGTATAAGAACAGGTTGAGCAAAAGGTAGTCCCTCTCTGCTCCCCTAGTACCCTGCTATGCTCCAGGTATCACATCTGGAAATGTGGATTGGAATATCCTCAGGCAAAAGGAGTCACCTGTGTCATTTGGGGCTGTTCTTCTGCCATGGCAAAAACCACGCAGTTCACGCAGTCTCTGAAATACGGTGGTCAGGCTCTTGCTTTCTGTCTTGAACATAGCTAGTTTTCTACTCTCCTCTGGTTCTTCCAGAGTCCTGCTCTTCTGATGTTTATAAACACTCTGACTTTCAGCTTAGATTTATGCGTGGGCAGCGTGTATTTTCTTTTCTTCTAACACTGTCATTTAGCTTTGCTTTACTTAGGCTTCACATGTCCTGGGCTTTTAGTCTTACCCTTGTATAATAGGCTCCTATTGCTCATCATCCTTGTGTCAGTTCTAGTAAAAAATTCATGTTGTTAAATATGGCTGACCAGAATTGTACCTTGTATTCAGCTGAGGTTATGCTAATAGGTTGTATGATGACATTAATTCTTCCCTATCTTGACTGGAAATATCCCCTCATGATACAACATAGATCTGTTTGTCTGTCTTTTTTTAATTTTCCCCTGCCAGATCACATTGGTGACTCAGTTATCCTGTGATTAAGTCAGACTGATCTTTCCCCTCAGTATCTTCTAAAATGATCCCTGGTTTCCCACATCCTGTGTGAGTATGCTAATCACAAGCTTATTACCTAATGGCATGGGTGACCTCCTGCTACAGCTGTTTAAAAAAAGGCAGGGAGGGGGGGTATTACAGTGGTTTCCACTCTGTCTTGTGATAAGCCTGAGCCTGATGGTTAGCATTTTCTGTGTCTGAGAAAGTCTGCTGAATTAAGACCTAAGATGGCAGAGAAGTACCTCGTTGTATATTGATGGGGTTCTGGTGTAAAATCATGTGAAGCTGCTTGGCCACGTCATCATGGCTGAAGTGTTATTTTGTATGACTGATGGCAGAACTTGACATCCATGAAGCACTTGTAAAATAAGAAAGGAGGTGTCTGTTGTGATTACAAACCCCAGCATTATGTGGTAGCTGAGAACGGGTTTTCAGAATTACAACTCTGGATTTAAGTTTCTAATGTCTGCCTAAGCTTCTTAAGTGGGCCGTAAGTAATTTTTCAGGTATTGCCCTTAACTTACCTCTGCCTTTGCTCTATGTCTGTAATATGGGAGAAAGGTTTACCTCCTACTCATGTGTCTTGTATACTTATGTTGCAAGACCTCTAGGGAAGGAACTTCCTCGCTGTCTTTGCATACTGTCTGGCATGAGACCCCCTCTTGGTTGAAAGCTGTGGACCCTGTCACGATTTTAATGATGGTATTTGAAACATTTTCTTCTTTAAAAACTTAAAAACATGCAGGTAACGATAAAAGTAGTAGTACGATAAGTAGTTTGTCCCCATACTTTACAAGCGGAACTTGTTCAAGAACATTGAACACATTCTTGTGATGGGTGCTGTGAATATTATATATAAGCTTACTTAATTTTTAATCATAGAGTGAATTTGAGGTATATTTAGTAATCATCTTTGAAAGCGAATACATCGCTAGTCTCCTTATTGAAACACGTTTTCTTACTCCATTATTTTGACATGTTGCCAGATCTTGTTATCTTTTTTTGTACAGTGAATTTGATGTAAATGGTGAACTGTGCTGGAAGACTATGCTGAAGAAACTAGTGTTTCGCCTGTCACATTCTTTTGTCTTCCTTTTAACGTGAAATAAACAGTCTGATTTTCTTCTTAATGAAAGAAGGGGAAATAATTGTCTTGTATACATTTCGTACATTCTCATGTTCAAATAGAAATTTTTCCCTGGGTCTGTCATTGTTCTCTTCAACAGTAATTCAGTAATGACTATTTCTATACTGTCTTTGTACATAGCCTGGATAAAGGTTGGGAAAGCAACATTAGTACATGAAATTTAAGATTTAGATAAAATGAGGCAGTGTTTGAGTATGAGGCACGAGTACTTGAAAGCATATTTGAAGAAGCACACAAGTACAATAATTGTATCAGGGTGATGTAAGCAGATTTCAGTGCCAGGGTTGCTGCTGTTACTCACTAATTATTTAAAATTCCAAGTGCAACAACTCACAGCTTAGTGACTGTAACCTGCTGAGCCTCTGACCTAAACAACTAAAGCCCAAAATACCTGGACTAAAATTCCATTTGAAAAAGAGAGAGATTTATTTATTTCTCAAATATACAATTATCCTTAGCAAAAAATAATTTTGCTTTCTCTGTTCAGAAGGGAAAGCAAACCATTGTATCATTACCAGAGAAAATGCCACACTGGTGTCATAGTATCTGTGTTTTCAGATAGGCATTCATGAGCACAGAAAAATAGCTTCTCTACAGCTTCGTAAGTCACTTTATTATGAAATTTATTTATTGATTTAGGAGCAGAGGAATTTACAAATCCTTACTTAAGCTTCATGAGGTGTCACTTGCAGCTTGCATAGCAAACCATTTCAAGCTGGAGAACAGTGTTTGGGTTTGTGCTAGTGGACTGCAGATACTGGTAACCTGTTAGGAGGTTGTCACATGAACCTTGAACCTTGTTAAATGTCTTAAGCACACCCACAAATGAAAATGTTGAGGACTAAGTCTCCATCAAATTACTTAAAAAATTACTTCTAGAGCATAATCTCATGCATGAACCCTCAGGAGATCAAGCTAGTAAAAAAGAAAGCAAAAAGAAGTGAGAAACATAATGCAAAAAAAGTGAGAAATATAAGCGTATAGTTAAGGATGCATTTTTTCATGTCAGAAAAGAAAGATTGGGTTTTGTGCCTCTTTGGCAGTGTGTTTATGGGAAGTGAGGGACATGACTTTACAGCAGTAGATTGAGCCAAGAGGGAGTCAACTTGGAGTATGGTGAAAGTCAGACCCTTTCGTAAGATCAGTATTTATGCCAAATGTAACAGAGGAGCATTTATAGGAAACCCATTTCTTGGTTGATATGTTTACAGTATAGGTAGACTATATATGAAGTCAGAACAGAGGGAGAGAAAGGTCGAGCAGAGAGGCAGGCTTTTTCCTTTTTTTTTTTTTTTTTTTTTTTTTTCTTGTTTTTTTTTTTTTTTTTTTTTTTTTTTTTACCTGAGTTATTTAATGAGAAGGACATAGTGGTTCAGTATTTTCTCACAGCAAAGTTAACGGTGTCTGGAAAGGGTGAATCATCTTCTTGTCCCATCTGTCAGTCTGTTGAATATGAGAAGATAAGAGCCAGCATATAGTGCCTTTGATTCATGTGTGTTTAAAACTGCAGGTGTGCATTTTGCCATCAGTCTCTACAGTGTGTTAATGAAACGCTGCTCATCAAAGTGGCTGTGTTCACTGGGAAGCTTAGGTGACCTACCTCACTTTAAAAGGGAGAATATACCATTCACCATTTGGAGAGGACTTGTTTTTTCTAAGCAGAGAACGGGGAAAAAATGTGAGTCTTCAAATATATCTTGTTTTTATTCTCATAGTATCTTTTCATTTTTATGTGAAAACAGATGTTAGGTCTTGTCTGATTTCAGAGTACCTTAATCTCAAAAACTGAAAGTCTCCAAGTAACAAATAATGATACTTGTCTGTGTGGTTTCTTGATTGCTCCCTGGTTTTTCCCCTCTGGTACTGGTAAGTTTATTACTTTGGCCTGAAATTCTCTATGATTTGTATTTCTTTTTTTTTTTTTTTTTCTTTTTCCTGGTTAGTACTGCACTTATGTTATATATTCTTGTGTGCTGGTTTATCTTTTTTAAAAAATATTTTAGCATTTAGAGAAGTGTGTACCTTTTAGTTGTTGACTCATTGGGGCCAAGAGGTGAAGTCCACAGCTGCGGAGGTGTACTCCTAACGGAAATATGGTACTTCAGAAGCAATGATAGTGGAAAGTGATGGTCTTAGTAGTCTACTGCATATCTTTACAATATGTAGAATGAGGTTATGATGTGTCTCTGTTCTTAGCCATTCTCTCTATATCTTTCTCTGTCCTGTGTGTATTGGGTTTTCTTTTTTTCATCAGAGAATTTATTTTACTGCAATGTCAAATTATTTTTGTCTCTGCAGCACACAGGTGCTGGAAAAAAAATTACCAATGGTTATGTGTCTGATCCTCTTCAGAGGGTTGGGAAAAATTGGTCCTTGCTCCTAGGTTTGTATGCCATGCAGACCTAAACAGTCCTCCAATATGGAAAAAAAAAATCAGCCTGTTTTAATGTGGTGTTGTATATAAAAGACAGTATGTAGCAAATTAAATGAACCTTTTGATGTTAGTGACTGAGATAAAAGTAGACAAATCATTCTTAATTTCATAGGAGGGCAACATTTCCTTTTTGGTGTAGGTTCAAGGGATGTGTATGTTAGACATATATGTGGTCCTCTCTGTTCCCTAGACTGGGAAGAGCTGTGAGGCACAAGTATCTCAGCAAAGGCATGGAGGACATACAAGGAAATCCATGTTTTGTCAAGCCCCTGAGGTGTAGGTGCAGTGGTAGAAGTGCAGCAGGCAGAAGAAATGGTGTGGTTGGGTGCTTGGATGTGCTGGGGGCACCTGTACGTTGCCCCAGGTCTTTGGGGTGGTACGTAGCTCCCCCATCAAATGCACTGGCCCCTCTTTTAAAGTGGAGGTGATTAAGGAAATTTCCTTATGGCCCTGCAGGTGGATTGACATAGAGGTCACAGTGCTCCACTGATCTTAGTGTTTTGAAGACAAACAGTAACCACGTGGCTAATTGGCCACAACATCGTCCACAACAACCCCATGCAACGCTACAGGCATGGGGAAGAGTGGCTGGAAAGCTGCCCTGCAGAAAAGGACCTGGGGGTGCTGGTTGACAGCCGGCTGAACATGAGCCGGCAGTGTGCCCGGGTGGCCAAGAAGGCCAATGGCATCCTGGCCTGTATCAGAAAGAGTGTGGCCAGCAGGAGTAGGGAAGTGATGGTGCCCCTGTACTCGGCCCTGGTGAGGCCGCACCTCGAATAATGTGTTCAGTTTTGGGCCCCTCACTACAAGAAGGATGTTGAGGTGCTGGAGCGTGTCCCGAGAAGGGCAAGGAAGCTGGTGAAGGGCCTGGAGAACAAGCCTCATGAGGAGTGGCTGAGGGAACTGGGACTGTTTAGCCTGGAGAAGAGGAGGCTCAAGGGAGACCTCATCGCGCTCTACAACTACCTGAAAGGAGGTTGTAGTGAGGTGGGTGTCGGTCTCCCAAGTAACAAGCGATAGGACGAGAGGAAATGGCCTCAAGTTGCGCCAGGGGAGGTTTAGATTGGACGTGAGGAAAAATCTCTTTCCTGAAAGAGTGGTTAAACGTTGGAACAGGCTGCCCAGGGGAGGGGTTGAGTCCCCATCCCTGGAGGTATTTAAAAGACGAGTAGATGAGGTGCTTAGGGACATGGTTTAGTGGGCATGGTGGTGTTGGGTCGACGGTTGGACTCGATGATCTTAGAGGTCTTTTCCAACCTTAATGATTCTATGATTCTAATGCCATTTGATTATAATCATTGTCTATTTGTGTTTATATAAGGGAGTATAGATATCGAAGTGTGCTAAGTGATGTTAGATGAGCATTTTTCTGTTCATGAAGGGAAGCAGAAAAGCCCTGTTGAGAAATTTGTTTTAAAGTGGTATCTTTTCTTTTTCTTAATGGGTGGGATAAGGCGGCTGGTGTTCCAGCAAGGAGAGTGGAGTGGGTTGAAGGAAGGAAGAAGAGAAAAGCAAGAGAAAATAAATACATGTTTAGGAATTTCATTATAACTGTTTATACAGACTGTTGTCTATAATCAAGTTTGGACTATTCTTAGCTGTGCTGAGGTGAGATTCCTGAAAATCACATGCTTTTACAAAAAATAATATGCAATAACCTTGTTGGTGATAGATAGAGCAAAATTGTAATCAAAGCAGTCAGAAAAGATCTTAAAAAAAAAAAAAATCCAAACAAAAACAAAAACCCCCAAACCAAAAAAAACCCTCAAACCTTGAGTCCTGTCTGCTGTGCTTACCCCATGGCAATTTTAGGAAATAGCTTGCAACAGCGTTCTCTCCCAGAATGTGTTCTATCTCAGTGTTGTAGCCTTTCTCCTGTGTCGTGCTGTTTTGTATAAGATTGTAGTGAAAATGAAATAATTTTGGTGTCCTTTGCAATGATATATGAAGTGTATGTAAATTATTGAGCAACTGTGCTAGCACTGGGGAGTACTTTCTCAGATAAATAGTGTTTCAGAACTTGGCCCATCTCTCAGAGGGGTGGTTTTCTAGGTCTAGGATCCTTGCTAAGGCATGTACAGTTGTCTATAAACATGGAAATTGTTGTAATGTCTAGATAGGCCAGGAAGGGCAGGACTCTCATATGCAAGGCACTGTACAAGCGTGATTAAATACATCTATCGGTATGAAACTCCTGGTGACCTCTCTGGTTTAAATAGTATGGTCTCCACTGAAATCTTGGTTTTGATCATTCACAACAGACATGTGTCTGGAATAATGTAGCTTTCTTTCAGGAAAGAAAAATTTCTCTTCAGAGAAATATTGTGGAAGTCAAAAGTGAAGTAAGGTTTGATCTAGCAAGGATTGCACGCTTTCACGGGTAATGAAAAATTAAAGCCGCATTAAATAACGATGAAACTTGTAAGGTATATAAGGCACTATATTTTATGAAATAATTTAATGCTTGAATTAAGAGGGCAGGATTCCTAGGAAGGAATTTGCCCATGAGGCAGGTTACTTTTGTTATATGGTTGCTCACATCTGTCTCCGAAGCACCTGACTGTGGCTGCTGATGGAATTAGCTGCAGGTCACTCACCGGGGCATGCCAGAGGTTTTCTTTCTTGGTGCATTGGTACTAGATTATCATGATGAGGGAATTCTGAGGTGTCCCCAGTGTCTTGATCTGTTTTGAAAGAAGGCTGAAGTGAAGGGCTTCCTTCCAAAGATGTATATCATGTTGAGAGCCTAAAAAAACCCACTCAAAGACTTCCATCTAGCTGGCAGCCAGTGCTGGGCAATGTGTCAGCTTGCTTCCCAGGAAGCTACGTAACTTGGACCTGACACTAGAAAAAAAAAATCTTTTGCATGTCATTTTGCTGGGTAGGTTTGTAAGAGTCTACATTAGAGTGCTACCGAAATTAGAGAGAACTTGCACATTTCTTAAAAGTAATTACACTTTTTACTTTGTCTAATAAGATCTGGATATAGTAGTAAAATGTAATATTTACTTGGATAAGAATAGCCATTAATTTAGCAGGAAGTTTTAAGTAAATTCCTCAAATATGTTTATATTCTATGGTTACCCTTCCCATGCGTGAGTAAGGCCAGGAGCACTTGGTAGACGTATCTAGCGTTGTAGCTCCACACCATTATCCAACAACATCAGTCTGTGGTGAATACGTATTCCTAGACAAGGTAATAATTATGTTCTGATACTTGTAAATATGTAAGTACTTGCATACCTTTATTATTATGTGTAGATCTGTTGAGTCATAATTAAGTGTGTGGGAAGAGGTAAGACTGAACCCTTATTTTACATAACTAAATTACTCTTCAAGGATCATATTTAACAATCCATTTGCAGCATCCTGTGATTTACATTTGGTAGTTTATGTATTTTAATATGAAGTAACCATTAATGTTCAATAAAGGTGCTCCAGGTGCATTGGCTTATAGCCTCTTGTAACTCCTGAATTACAGTTGGTGAGCTGTCACTGTAAACCATCTCCTGGGCTGAAGTTTATTGTTTGTATTTAGAATATACAAAAACTATAATGTTCTGTGAGATATTACAGCAGAAAGACACTCTTTCGAGTCTGACAATTACAAGGGGTGAACTTTTCTCAGGCTCCCATGAGTGAGTAAGAAAATGCTATCACTGCAGAAAGTGATACCATTGCATTTCTTGGTATATTCAAAAAGTTTAGAGAAGTGTTTTTCTGCCTTTCAGTGAAAATTCTAAATCATAATGTAAACCTCTTTATAGGACTGTGTGTGTGTGTGTATGGGAAGATGATTAGAACCTCTTCTTTAACTACAAATATCCATTTAATTTCAAAAGGCAACCTAGAATGGGCTAAAAAAAAATGGTATGATGATACATGTTTCTAACCCCCTATTTTTAATCAACTGTTCAGATGAAGAGAAATAAGTTACATGATCCTAACATACCTGTATTTTTATAGGTATTGTTTATGAATGTGATGTGTAGGGCTGAGTTCTTCCATCCCTTTTTGTATTTGTTCGGTGTTTATTTTGTGTTTGGCAGACAGCAAGGAGAAGTTTCTCTCCTTGGGTAAGGCAGTGGTATTTCTGTAGTTGTTGCTAGTTGGAATATGGCTTCCTATTGTGAAGAAAGTGGGAAAGCAGTGGTCTAGGCTTCCATCAGGTTACCTGTTAGACTTCCGTAAGAAGGTAAATTGATGGGAGGAGACACTTTATTTTATTTCCCCAGGCAAAGTCCCTGGGCTGTTTTTGGAATTACCTGAAGCAGCCTGGATAGTTGGAATTATTTCTGTATCAGTCATTGATTGGGAAGCAGCTGTGTCTTGGCAGCAGAGCTGATTCAGCTCGGTACGTGGTTGTGGCGTAGTACTGAGGCAGCTGGGTGACTGGTGGCGGCGTCTGCAGTGGCGGTTCACAGCTTCCTGCTGCAATTCACTCACTTCACCCAAAAGAGTTGTTAGGTAGCTGAAATGTTTTCAACTTTTAGTCCTATTAAATCAGTTCGCTTGCATGGCCTGTTATTTCCTGAGCCTCTCAGATGGTTTTAATATGCTGAAACCCACAGTCTTGGTGGGGAGTTTTATATGGGAGCTGGTGCTGTACTCTGATTGCTGCAGACCTGCGTAGTGTCCCCTCTCATTTTGTGACTCAAGCTCACGTGCAAAATCTTTAATCTCACAGGATTTACGAAACTTGCAGGGTTTCACCAGGAAGGTTTCGGGCAAATGCTGTTGCGGTCATAAGCTTGATCTCGTGCTCAGGCCTATTTTGGCAGCTTATTGTTAGATGTGATTCACGTTGGATTCAAAGAAGGTTACTGCATTTCTACAGTACTTCCGTTTTTGCATTGTTTTGGAGCTTCATGACTGTTCTTGTGGCTGTTTATCAGTGCTAAAGCGTGTACGGATTCCTCTGCAAACAAGAATGTTCATCAGTTGACTGACATTTGTTAATAAGCAGAAGAAGCTGCTTCTTCGCCATATACAGAGCTGCTTAGTCTGGCAACCTGTATGTTATGAAGGTGACTAAAAAGAAAATACAAATATTTCTCCAGCTCAGATTTTTTGAATAGTTGGCTGCAAGTTCCTACAGAGATCGTACAATGAGTAATCCCATTGAAGTCAGTGACTCAACTCATTGCATAAAGATTGGCGCAGGTGGAACCTGTGCGGTGTGGTCTCCTCACGACAGTAAGAACCAAAATCAGTGTTTAAGTCTTAACGCTTCAGGATGTACTTGCATCCTGAAGTGAAAATGACCTGTGTGCTCAGTTTTCAATCAAGTAAGGCAGACTTCTGCTTGAGGCTAAAGTGAAATATTAGGTCTCTTTGTTGCTGTAAATGACTTGAATGTTTACAGGTGCGTGTGTGTATGTTTTTGCTTCCTAATCAGGTATCTACAGAACAGTTAGCACTATATGTTTCCTTTCCTAATTAATGTCAGATTTTTTGGAAGCCTTTTTTCCCAAAGGATTACTTACGGTTTTCTCCATTTAATAGGTAACATGAAGAATTCTGTAACTTTTAGGATATTCTTGCTATCTAGCTGGTTGCTTTTGTCCCTTTGGCTAAAAAGTAGCTTTGTTTCTACATAAGGAATTTATAGTAGGTACCTATAGCTAACTTATCTTGAGTCTAAACATCTGCGTTCATTTATGCATGAAAAAGATGAAATAAAATCTAGTTGTATTAGTTTCTGGATATGAGGTGAGAATAAGGAGGGGTTGATCATGTGAATTTTGACCACACGCTGTCCCTCTGACACATTCAAAACAATAAAGGAAACAGAAGTGCAGATTTACAAGCTTAATCAATGCCATTAGTTTTCAGCTTTTAAGTCTGTTCCTGTAGAGAAACATAACGCTTGGCCCAGATGTAGGTGTGCTCTCAAACCACACTCCTAAACTTTCAACAGCGTTGTGCATTTCCATTTCGCCAAGCCTTTTTTTTTCTTTTTTCTTCCCTTTCATGTGTAATTTTTAGCATCTTGCTGAAGGAATTATGCATATGGGAATCAGGAGTGTGTTGATCAGCCATTTCATACACTCTTCCATTTGCCTGGTTTTCGTTTTGTTTGCTTGCTTTGCGCAGATATTTGAGCGGAAAACTGGCCTTATCATTTTCAGGTATCTACGGTGTGGCAGCATGGAAGTTTTTATTGCTTTTCTTTTCACTGGCCAACAGATGATTTTTAAACATTTATCTGGCTTAGTTTCACAGCATAGGTCGTCTATATCTGGTATCTTTTTCTACCTTGGCATTGCAGGACTGCGACTCTGCCATGCTCAGTGTTTCATGGGTACAGGGTGGTTGTTCCTGGAGTGTTATTCCAAAGGCACCAGAGAGACAAAGGGGAGGCAGGAGGACAGTGATCGGAGTTCTGGTTTGCAAGTGTTATGTTGGCTCCATAATCTGTTTACTTAAACATGTGTGTATTACAGATCAAGATTGATAGTTAATCTTTCGATAAATGACTGGAAGAGTAACACTTGGAACATTATGCCTTTATATTCCGCTGTAGACATTTCCTATAGTTTTGTATTCCACTCTGTTTTTCTTATGTTGCAAAGTAGGTGATGTGAGAGGTGATGTGCTGCTCATAATTTGTAGAGGAAAGGCCAGTTTGAGGTATTTCAGCTTTGAAACCCAGTGTTTATGAATTTCTTTGTGTTTTTCCTTGAAACTTTTCATAATCTCACAAAAATGTGAATTGGTTTTGCTGATTTCACAGTTTGAAAGGATAGGGTTTTTCTTTTTACTCTTTTATGCAATAGATAGCACAAAAAAAAAAGGTCTCTTTCCCAGTTTGCCAATAAACACTACCTTGAGTACACTTACTGAGTTTAGACGTTTTAATTTTTCCTTTGCGAGACCTTAGAACTGGATATTTGTGAGGAATAATTGGATACAGTGATATGTGGCACTTTGATTTTAGAGCAAATGGAATTCAGTGAATAGTCAAATGAGCACTGCAGACCCTCACTAATTTGAAAATTTATCATCAGGGCGGGGGAAATAAATCTATCAGTCTCTCCAAAAGTCGCAGTAGAGATACAGGACAAGATTGCTTTTGATAAAGTACATATTTCTGTGATGGAAAGTCAGAAGTAATCAAAGTCTCTATCTTTAGAGTCCTTTGGTTCACAAATAACCCCGTGTAGCTGGCGTTATAACTGTAGCTGTATGTTCTGCCGAGTGTAACTGGTTAATAGCCTGTTGTTTTACTTCATGCATTTTCTATCACAGCAAAGGTCTGGTTGTCCTTTTCTCCCAAGCCTTTTCATAAGATTATGCTTAATGAAATAACTTAGCCCTCTGATAGCGAGAGTGTTGTGCCAGGGTTTCTGATGCTAAGGTTTTTATGGTATAACCTCTGTTTATTGCAGAGTAATGAAGTGTTACTGTTAGCACCAGAAATTGAACTTTATTACTGAAAGTTCAGTTCATAATTCTGAGAGGAAAAAGTCCACTTGAAACTTCTTTTGCATGTAGTTTTAAGTTTCAGGACTTTAAATGCTACCTTGCATTGCGTTTAAATTGGCTGAAGGCAGCAGCTGTGTATAAGATCCTATACAAACACATGCTTCTATGAGAAGAAATATGTAATATAACCACGAGTGTATGCTAAAAGCTGAAATTTGAGTGTTGTGGTTTAACCTACATAAGCTCTGTTAAAGCTGAGATACAACAGGATGAGCCAGAAAATACAAAGAAAGAGTTGGCATTCCTTTCTTATATGCTTGTCATGAAAGTGTGGGCTGTAAAGAACATATCTGTTCTCACCTCCACAGCAAATTGTTAGCAGTTTAGTGTGGTGCTTTTTTTTTTTTTTCAGTAATTGCTGTTTATATAATGGCAAATGTGAATTTGAAAGAATTTACTTGATCTTTTATGGAAATTTGTAGTTACAGATCATTTGATACATATTACACTGTTTTGGTATTATAAACATAATATTGAAAGACAGGGCCTCTACCTAATTTCTAATCTAGTTTTGTTTTCTGTGCAAATTTCACAATAAACACCTTACTTTTCCTCCTCTGTTTATGTCGGGTTTTTTTTGTTTGTTTTTTTTTTTTGAAAGCTTTCTGGTATTGCTTAGATTTGCAAAAGAGAACAGATAAGCTTCCCCCCCCCCCCCACGTTATTTGTCAGATGAAAAACTAATTTGTATTATGTATATGTAATAATGTATTGGTTTGAAAAATACCGTTTTGGTTTTATCTTTTCAGAATTTGAAGTTCTGGTGATCCATCATGGGGAACCATGTAGGAAAACGAGAACATAGCGCTGACAAGTCTACCAAGGTAAGTGTAGAAAATTGAAGAGGCAAGGCTACTTCAGAAATATGTATGTTATGAAATATATAATTTTTTTTTAGTACATTAGTGTGTTTACCAGACCACGTTCACCATTACTATTTTGTAGTTGTCACTATGAAATGACCACCTTTTTTAAAGAGGGTCCAATGAGATGTGGCCAAACCAGGATTTTGCTGCGCTGGATTTAATGAGAGATATGATGTTTTCCTGTGTCAGATCCACAGCTGATTAAAAAAAGCTTCTCAGTCACGGTAGAAATGAATGAAATGAGCCTTAGAAGCAGGATATTGCAGACATTTTTAAAGAGCCAGTGAGCTGAATTATGTTCTGCGTGTTGAGAGCTTTCCATTTGGGCAGTCATTGGCTTTATCCGTAAGAAAGAAATTATATAGGAACACATAAAATAAGAGAATTCTAAAGGAAAAGATTGTCAGTCTGAGGAGATACAGCTTCAAAAATCTCCTCCCCAGAAAAAAAAAGATGAGAACTGTCAAAATGTTCATTAAAAGTTAGTATTTGCTTTCTAAGCCTCCGCTGACATTGTTGTGTATTTTGCACATAATGTGGTATTCTGCCTGCCTTGTGATAATATCTTGTTTATTTGTTTTCTACATTGTACCGGAAGAGAATTCACACGTATCTTAAAAAAAGACATCTTTCTATATATAAAAAAAAGATGCTTCTTGCTGCTAGCTATTGCTAACTTCCCTCCACCCATCCCCACCCAAAAATAACAGTTTACAGCCTGAGCCCACGCTGTATAAAGCTATTGCCCTTTGCATTGGACAGATGATGTAAACAGCTAGTTCTATGCTTTATCTGGAGGAATGCGGGTATTTTGCATTGCTGTGGCAGATAAGCAGCTATCCCTAAAAGGTATACAAACTAGAATTCATGTAGTTATTATTCCGTTATATAATCCATACGGTTCTTCGCCATCTCCTTTAGGAAAATCCATAAGCATACTGGAAGGAATAAGGAGAAAACAGCAGGAAAAGAGGACAACTGGCTACATATGTTTTTGTTTTGTGTTTGTGCAGTATTTTGCAAAATGTTTTTTTGGCCCAAAGTTTCAGTACAAACAATAGTATGAGTCCAAAGTTGTGGTCTGTAGTGACTGGTCTTGTAGACTTCCCCTCTAGAAAACTCCATTGTGCAGATCCAGCAAAGTCAAATGCACCAAACAGATGTATTTAGCCAAATACTTTGATCGTTTCTGACCAAGGGTGTGAGATCGTGCAGGTGTGATACAGCAGGTATACAGAGCTTGATGGGCTATTGTGCACTACGTATCCCCTGCTTTGGTTTTTGAGGACAAAATTTGGTTAGAAAAACACATCATAACTCTTCTCCTGCTGTGGGATCACGTGTGTCTGATGCATCTGGGTGACAGGTGAGTAAGTTGTTGGGCATGTGTGGCCTCAAAAAGGAGAAGATTCTTCAAACTGTAGCAGCTATGCAATAGGTGCAAGTTTGCAGTGGTGAGCAAGAGTCAAGTGGCCATGAATCTTGCACTTAGTGTGTAAGACAGGTCTACAAGGAAATGGATTGCTGCAATTTTTTTAATTCCTTCTTATTCCTAATTAATTCATAGAGAATACTTGATTCTGCAATCAAACTAATATTCATTTACCTAAAATATTTTTGAAGGGGGAACTTATTTCTGTAGTAATATCTTCTGTCCGTCACTCATCCTTCTAGAGTGACAAAAAACCAAAACACCAAACCCCTAAACTTTAAAATAGGCAATGCTTGATCAAAATCTCCCTTTATGCGTGTAAGACAGTAATCATGTCACAAGAAATGATAAGGCCACAGATTTAAAATCAGATTCAGTTCTTGCAGGCAGCATTAAAGTTCTTACCGGCAGTAGTAACCATATGTCATATTGTCATATTTTTTTTTTTTAAGGAAGTAGCTGCTTTTTTTTGTCATTCAATATAGCTGTAAATTAGAACTGTTTTCCCACCAGTCTTCTAGTGTGGTATGGGAGACAATTGCTGAAGGCTTACAGAGACTACAGTGGAAATGCTGAACTGCCTCTCCTTGCTCTTAGCAATAGAACTGCAATGAAAAAGGCTAACATCTCATTAAGGTTCTTCCTAAAATTCATTACTTGTAACTTCAGGCTGTTTACTATATTTCCTTTCCCAAAAATACAGTACCAAAGAACAACATAATTCTAGGCAGCTGCTTTGAACCTGTGATATCAAATTTGCTGCACACTCTACTGGCTCCTGAACTGATAGACCAGTTCTCCAGATGGCTGTTTTATGTATAGTGACATTAGAGAGACTGTTGCCAAACTGTAGCAATCGTAACTCTTGGTTGTCCAATAAATGTCCTGTAATATAGCAATTACTATAGGGTTTTTTGTTGTTTTGGGTTTTTTTTTGAGTTGGCATCTAGCTTTGCTTTACTTTCAGTAAATTTGCATATTTGAATTACAAAATTACAGTTCTGGAAAGCAATTATTTCATCAAATGTCTAACATGACACCAAGATGCTTTCAAATTGGGAAATATGCAAAAGACAACAAGATGGCTTCCCATGCTGTGATACTTCTTTCAAAATATTTTTCTTCTCTTGATTTATAAATATGCCAAGCTACAGTGATTATTTACTAAATAATGAGATACTGTGAAATTAATTGGATGCTTTGAAAAATAGTTGGTCTATTTGAGGTAAATAACGCTGAAAATATTTACAAAACCCTCACATTTTACTCAAAACAATAACATACTCCATCTCATTTCTGTCAGATTTTTCTCTTGTATTTAATAGATCTGCATTTTTTTATGGTTTTGTGAGATACATAAAAACTATTCAATGAACCCAGCAATTTGTCTGCTTTCTTTTTACTTTGGATGATATTAGACTTTGCAGTCTGCTTAATGCATTAGTAAATGTGTAAGCATTTATTTTGTTTATCTTTGTTCTTATACTTGGGTTTAAACTTACATAAATATATCTAAGAACAACAATAACAAAAGAATAGGCTCTTCTTCATGCCCTGAGTTTAAGTTCTCGGAGAGCAAAATGTAGAAGAGTAGAAAGAGTAGATGACTGCAGTTTTATTGGTCCTTGTTTGGAGTTGTAGTTGATCTGTGTTAATTTGGCACCATTAAGCTACGAAGTGCCACGTGCTCTTTGCTAAAGCTGCCAGTAAGTATTACAATAGCGCAGTTCTCTGCTACTCTCCATTTTGATTGTCTCTCTTTAAGTTCTCGGAGAGCAAAATGTAGAAGAGTAGAAAGAGTAGATGACTGCAGTTTTATTGGTCCTTGTTTGGAGTTGTAGTTGATCTGTGTTAATTTGGCACCATTAAGCTACGAAGTGCCACGTGCTCTTTGCTAAAGCTGCCAGTAAGTATTACAATAGCGCAGTTCTCTGCTACTCTCCATTTTGATTGTCTCTCTCAGAGAATTCTGCTCAGCATGTATATTGCCATCCCAGAATTGTTGAACCTTCTTGGTACCTGTCAAAACTGTCCCTTAACTTCACTGATTGTTCGGGAAGATGGGGTTGGAAGGAAGGTTTCCATCATTGTCCCATCTATTCCACAGCAACTACCAAATACACCAGGGCCACGGAGCCTGGTTTCCATGTGTCTCAGGTCACATAGTACTGTGGGGAGCTGGAAACCAAGCTTGTGACCTATAATAAAAGATCAAAACCCACTGCCCTGCCATGTCAAGGGATTGCTTAAGAAACTTAGGCCTGGAACATGTTAGATTATTGGAAATACTGGAAAATTTCATGTCCTTGACATACTTGGGGTGTGCTGTAAAGAAACGCTAAGGAACCAAAACCAATTGCTACCTCTGATAGCTAAGTCTGAAAAACTTTAGGAAATGTAAATTGCCACAGTATATTGCTTTCTCACAGGCCAAATTTGAAAACAGATGTAGAGATGATAAGGCACTCAGTCTACAATTTAATGTTTTGTTTGAACTAAAAGCTGTCTGTTAACAATGACCAAGTTTTGCTGTGTAGTAAGCTTATGAAAAATCTTGCCTTTAATTGCCCTATGTATGTACCTAGATTCTATAATGTGTTTTGTAGTGGTTTTTTTGACAATTTTAATAAACTAATATTAAACTAATTAAAATTTTGACAATTTTAATAAACTGGTTCTCAGTGTTTAAGGAGAACTCGGCTTAGTTAGTTCAAGCTAAGTTGCTGTGGTGAGCATATATCAATAAATCAGATGGTTTCTATGCTGCTTCTGAGGAGATTCTGTTTTCTCTCCTCTTTTTTCCTCAGTTGTCTTGCTGATGTTCAGAAATTTGCACCTTGCACAGCCTTACTCCTAATAACATTGACAGAAAGTTTTCTGGCTCTCCCTGAGGAGAGGGAGGTGAAATTCTGAAGATGGCTGGCTCAGTACAGTAGTTGTATTGTTCACCTCATAGACGCTCAATGGTCTGCAAGCAAAAGGGTTTTCACACTGATCTCATCTGATGCCCTACCTCTCATGGTTGAGACTGCTTACAGACCTGAACCCTATGTGTGGTTTTTACCAGGTGCTTCCTCTCAGTATGCATCATAAAGTATCAAGAAAAGAAAAGGAGGAAAAAAAAAAAAAACAAACCACCAGATGAAGTAATTTTATTTGCTTTATTAATTGTTCTGAAGTGTTATTTTTGTAAGATAAAAGTTTATTTTTTAATACTTACCGTTTGAGGGATACTTGACATACGGATTATGTGGATTTTGAAGTCTGGGATATGCTTTTCTGTTAAAAAAACCAACCAAACAAAACCAAACACCACCCCCCCCCATAAAACCCCACCCAAACAAAAAACCTCAAACAAAAAAGAAAATCAGGTGTGGCATTGCATTTTATTACGTTTAAATAAATAGTCTTATTACCAAACAAATGAATCAGAGTGCAGCCTTTTCACTTTTTTCCCCCTACAAAGTTGTACAGCACTATTTTATTTTCTGGTACAATTGTGTGTTTTCTCAGTTTTACCTTTTGCTGTAAAGCAATAAAAGAGCACAGGGGCTATAGTGGTGTATTCTTTGTAATTTGATATGTTGATTAAAACACTCCCTCTCAAGCCAGTATCTTTCTGAAGGCAAAGGAAAACTAGAGAAAAACTTTTTAAAATGTTGAGAGCACCAACATTTTTTGTGAGAGATTTGACGAGCATTTTCACCAGCCAGTGTTACAGGTTACACGCTGTAGAAATTCTCATGACCAGCCAGTGTCTGTTTAATCCGGTGCCTGGTACGAGGAAGTGCTGCTTTTGGAAGAGACAAATCCCTTTCTAGAGTGTGAAGGGAAGTTCTGGGCAGTCAGGTTAAGCAAGACCAGTACAATTTGATAGACGTCTGTTTTCTTCAGATTCTGCCATGAGCCTAGATTTGGCCTTGAGCAAATCCTTCTGTGCTTGCTCTATCCTCCTATTTCATTTCTTAACCTTTGTGCTGTCTAACTGGATTGTTTGTTGGGAAAGATGCAGTGTCATTCTGTATTAATAGTAGTGCTTGGAGACCTTGAGCGGAGCCTTCAGGCACTAATGTGCTTGAGCTGGTGAGGTGATATCATAGCGATACAGAAATGACTGTACTGTTTGAAGCCTCTGAGAATGGCAAGTATGCGGTAGCTATGACATCTGTCCTCAAAAATTAACCTTAAGACCATCATGCAGTATGGTATTGGAAGTCTAGGTCTAATGTTTAAGTAGGCAAGTAGCTCTGCTATAAAGTTAAAGGGAACAATTTATGTGTCTAAATCCAAGTCACGTGTTTGAATAGTTGACTGTTCATTAAACTCTTCAGGTGCTGAATTTAATAGGGTCAATTGTAGTTATAATATGTAATCTTTCTAGTGTCTAAAATATGCTAAGCTCATCGTAAGTATGTGGAAGATAAACTGTCCCTGGATCAGAGCTGGTACTTTTACCCTTCCCTGTTTCCCTTTGTTGCGTGTATGTGAAGGCCACTGAAGGTGTATACAGCGAGGCTTCTGTGCAGAGCAACTGGTGGAAGAGTTAAAGGTGGGAGGCAAGGCAGATGTGAGTGAGGAGCAAGTTCTGGTCAGTGCCACAGCACCTGCTGCTAGCGTATAAGGAGTTGCCTGAATTGTATAATCTTGGCAGAATGTCACTAGATCTGCGTTTCAGTGAAAACATGAGTAAACACGTAGGTAAAGGTTACATGAAATAAGTTGATAACATGTTTTTCTGTTGTGCACACAACTGCTAAGTAATAGTGTTTCTTGATTTAGGTCTTGAGCTGGTTGAGCTTGCATGGTGTAAAAGGAAGAGGCGCAGTCGCTGTGGTTTTGGCTGGGGAGGAGGTAGGGTCTTGGGCTTTGTTCTCCCACCCTCAGCCTGCAGAACTGACTAGAAGAGGGAAGTACACTCTGTACTCTGTAAGGTCTCGTGCTTCAGATGCCATGCTGTTGTTGTATAGTTTCTTATAGTTCCCTTCTTGTTAGCTTTGATATAGGACTAGATAAATGTCCTGTCAAATGAGTTTAATGACAGTACCACTTAAATTAGCAAGGAGTTGGAAGAACAGGGGTGTGATGCACTGCCGATTCTTTGTGAACTGTGAACTGTTCTAGTTGCAGAGATGGCTTTTCTAATAAGAGTCAGCCCATACTTCAGCCTGAGAACATTCCTTAGCGTCTTCACGCCAGAAAAATGGAGGCGAAGCTGTTTATATCTTTAATCTTGAGGAAGCAGTAAGTGACGTGGAGATCCTGAAAGGGAGCAGTATCTTCTTCCTTCGTCACAAAACCTTTTTACGCTTTTACTGTTGTGGTGGGCATAGATCAGCATGCAACGATACTTTGTATCACCTGCTCTGAAAGTGTGTGAGATAGGTCAAAGTAACAAACTAGAATTTCCATTAGTTATGTTTGAGAAGAGCCTAAAAAAACTTTTGCAGTAGTATGTTACCTTAGAATGCAGTTATATCTGTGAAATCAGTTACAGTGAAGTGCATTCTCCCTATTAGATTTCCAAGCTTTACCTACGGGTACCCAGGGTCAAACCACAGCAGAATCTCTGGTATCTAAGATAGTGACTGGTAAATCTGTCCTGTAGCACTTATTAAAGTATTAAACCCCAGTAAAAGTGCATTTTGAAGTTTGTCCTCATCATTTTCCCCTGATGCTAGTTCTGTTGTCTTTGATGCTCCTGGGCAGTAGCTGGGAAGAAGAGTGCGGGGGCCATGTTTTATTTTAATTCTCAGTTTCACACGCTTGTATTTCTGATAATGTAACTGACTGTGCAGCTAGGTCAGCGTAACTAGTTGCGAGACATGGTTTTACACTATGCATTGGTACAAAGGCAAAACCCCAGCTCTGCTCAGGTCTGATGCTAAATGTTCTGCCATGAGAAAAGAGAAGTTCCACATTTCTAAGGCGAGTTGAATCTTGCTTTCACTTGTAAATTCAGCAAGTGTGAAATGGACATCGGAAGGAAAAGGATACAGTACTTTCCCAAATAATCACTTTAACAGTAGCTTATTTTTGCACTTCAGAAGCTGAAGATTAATTTCTTACGTAATTGCAGTTATTTGTACACTGAGTAAATTTAACTTGTCTGCAGCTACAGTTCAAAAACTGATTTTTTCCACTGTGAGCTAAAATGTCACAGAATGTTTTTCCTTTTTACTTAACTTTCTCATGCCCGCTGCTTTAAGTTGATGGAAATACTTAGGTAGCATTTGCTGGAGGAAAAACAAAGTTTTTTGCAAAAGGAAATTGAAAAAACTTTTAAGCAGAGTAATATGACTTAATTCTTGATTGCTGAGATAAGGCTCACTCTTAAAACCAATCTGATCTTTCAGTGCAGCATCCCGTGGATGTGGCCATAAAAATATCAAAATTTGCATAGAGCTGAAAACCACTTAACCTGGATGATTAGGGGGACTTCTGAGCTTCGGTTGTAATCAAGAGGCAATAATGGAAACCCTGCATTTTTGTCACAGAGTGACATTCAGGTTGGTGTAGCTGGACTTAGCTAGAACTGAAAGATGAAATTAGAGGCAGGAGGGCACTCGGCTTGCTCATGAAGTCTGTGCAGCTCAAAAGCCAGAGAAGACTTAAGAGCCAGAAATCTTAGCAAGTCTATCATTGATGAGATCTGTCCTTAAACAAGTCACTTATTACCAAAACAATAGTCACCATTTTTGGGTCCTCAGTTATTCCCTTACTGTGTAAGAGCTTCAGGACTAGATTCACTGTCTGGTAGTGCTGAGGTTTGCAGATGAGTTATGGAAATCCCAATATACTGGAAACGTCTCAGTTAAAAGGTACTATTCGAGACTGTTACGTTGAAATCTGGGTGATTTATTTATTCATTTTGGTTTTGTGGTCATAACTGACTTACATGTCTAGCACATTTTCCTAGCCTTTCACACCCCCCCTCTTCCTTCCTTTCTTTATGTTCCTTCTACTCCTTCTTACACCCAGTTTCTTTCTGCACACTACTTTCTGCCAGCATCTCCATCTCTGATGCAGTATAAATTCAGTGCTATGTTTTGATTTTTCTGAGGCATTAGAAATAATACTTAATTGCTGACACTGCTCAGAAACAGTGAAGAGATGGCCAACTAACAGGCAGTCTGATCAGGAAGGTGGGAACACCATAGAAGAAAAGAGAGAAAACTTGCACTTTTCTGACATGTCTACTTGAAAAATGGCTTTCTCTTCCAGCCAGCTTTCTCTTTATCTGTCCCAACTAGCCCAGCCTACCACAGTACGTTGCTTTACAAAGAAATCCAGCAGTGCCATTGCCAATATTTGAAAGCTGAAAATCAAAACCATCTCCTGTTATTTTTATGACCAACTATCACTGTCATTTATATACTGTTTTGTTATAAAGTTTTGTGGCTTTTTTGCTTTTATACCTTGTACCTGTTAAAGAATCTGTTTTATGCAGAAAACAAAAGAATTCTTTTGGGGAAATGTAGCTAAAATTTGTCAATGTGAAGTGGAACTGTGTGCAAAAACTTTAAATCCCGCTTTAATTCCTTGTGTGCATGTATATACATGTATGCACACATCCATATATAAAAAAAGTACAAGTGTATATTTAAAATATATATAAAAATGCAAGTGTATATTCAAGTATAGATACTCGGCTTATATCCCTGTATGGCTGCAAATGTGCTTGCTATATGAGTTTCAAAAGGCAAGACCAGTAGCCTTCCACCCTGGGGAGTCTGGCTATCCATTCTCATCTTCCCCGTGAACTACAGGCTAAATGTTTTCTTAACGTTGAGCCAGAGCTTTCTACTGCAGATGAAACTTGCCTTATGGAGCACAGTGATAAAGCTTGAATAATCACTGTCTTTTTTTTTGCACGCCCCCCCCACCCCCAGTGTCTGAAATTCCAGACAATCCTGTATTTTCAGACTTGGCAGATGAAAGGTTGGCGAATGTGAGACTGTGAGAATCTGAGAATCTCAAGTCAGTGCATGTAACAGTTCAGGATGTAATTAATGTATTTAACAAATATCTAGCACTAGCATAGATAAAAATACCTTAGTGTTCTAGGAAAGGATTCAGAGCTTGCAGTAGGTGAGACCCACTGCATAAAGTAACAACTGTTTTGTCTTTGGTACACTGCTACACAGAAAACTGTTTGGGATGGTCGATGTTACTTTTGGAGCTCAGTCACATGAGATGAGATTCTAGGTCAAAAGCTGTACCTTTGAATGAAGGTACAGCTTTATTCATGAAGACTAAAACTTAGTTTTTTCCACTGAAAGAAGTAACTTGCCTTATGCTGCAGGATACTTGCTGATAGAAAGAGGTTCTCTCCTGTGACGTGGTGCTAATCTTCAGTTTCTTTCAGAATCAAATCTGTGTTCAGAGAAAACTTATGTAATATATTTCATTTGAGATGGATCTGAACCGCTGTAATCCATTACATTCAGATTGACTTAAATGAAGCACGTTGATTTGTAGGTGCTGAGAATGTGGATCTGCAACATTTAGCCTTAGGATTCTTGCAGATTCATTTACTTGACAAATTACTTTTAATGTTGGGATTTTTTTTTTCCCTACAATTCAATATTTCAAGAAAATACAATTCTTAAGAGGAGGTTTTTCTTTATATTTTCTTCAACTAATTTCTTGCTTTATAAGTAAGAGTATTGGTAAGTAGAAAAAATAGGTGAAATATCTCTTTAAAATTAAGCTTTGATGCTTTTTCCTCTTGTTCTGACTTCGGTGCTTTGTGTTTTCCTTTCCTGCAATCCTCTTGGGAGGGGAGGGAACATAACTCCATTCTGGAATTTCTTTGATGTACCTCTTCTGCCTCTTGCACCCTTTTCCTTTCCTCTGGTGTTCTTGTCTTATGTAGGCCCTATAAGGATCAACAAAAACATCTAAAAATGAAAGTTCTATGGAGCTTGGGGGAAAGGAGGCCAAAAGGTCCCTGTCTGTGGATTCCAAGATCTTTCAGGCATCAGATTCTACTCTGCGATTTTGCAGAGACTTTATAATGCAATAGCCTAATTCAGTTAATACTGTAATAACACTGTATTGCAGCTGTTGAGTCACCTGATTATGGGAGATTAAAAGATTTGTGATATTTTGGAAGCTTACGGGGCTTGACGCATAGACTTTGTATCAACTATATTGTGTGTCTTTGATCACTTCTAATTTGGCCTGCTGCTGCTGTATATAAGGGACAGGAGACCCTCTGAACACGTCTTACATGAAGCCCACAAGGGAGATGGCTCCATCAGGAGCAGGGAGGGCTTGGCTTCGATCCCAGCTTCTGAGCACTGGTCTCAGCAGTTGACAAGTTCTTCTGGTTTTTTTGCCCTGAGCAGCTTGGTTTAACCAATGAGGCTACGAACCGTGGGCTGGCTGAGCAGGTGCAGAGCTGCTTTCTTCTGTGCAGAGAGCCAGATGGCCAGTTAATTGTCCCAATCGCTGAGTAAGACTTGGCCAAGTCTCCTGCTCAGTTCTCAATTCTGCTGCTGTGCTGCCACGTTGGGTCTTGTGGCTTTAAGAAAATGAGGACTTCGAGGACATCTCTGAGCATCTGGACTTCTCTTAGTCACAATTTAGCACGGTTAGTTTCAAACCTTGAAATGGTTCCTGGCTGGTTTTTGTTTTCTTAAAAGAAAAAATTGCCTGATGCTTAACAGGGGTAAAGACTTGTTGGTCTGAGTTAGGACATCTTGCTTGTATCAACATTGTTAGTATTGAAATGTGGTTGCAATGGAGGAAAAAAACTTCAAGTAGGAACCCGTATTTTGACGGATTGATTCCCTGGGATTTTGCAAAGAGAACTTATATCTGTTGAGTTACTTATCACAGGAGAAGAGTTGGGGGGGGGATTTTGAGGGGAGAGTATTTTGGTTCACTAGAGTTTCCAGAATCCTTTTTTAGGATAATTATTTTTAATTCTTAGGAAGAAATGAGAAATGATTATTTGAATGCTGCACTTAAAATGTGCTAGACTGTTTTTCTACCAAGGGGTCGTAAACTTGCTAATAGAAATGCAAATGAAATGTGTTTGCTTATCTGTATGCTTATACTTAATCACTCAGTGTAATAACTGCAACTATAGTTTACATGTAACCTCTTCATATGAATATATTTGTGAAATGCAATATATGTAACAGTTGCTTTTGTGTCAAGACAATCCACTTTTGTTACAGTAAATCATTTTTAGGAGATAAAACTGTGGGGTGCTAGAGGCAAAGGATGGGATGAAGCAGAGTAATGATAATATGTCCTTTGCAATGGTAGGGAACTGAATTTAAAAGATGCCTAGGTATTTCCAGTAGACCACCTATTTGTTCAATGCTGAAAAGACGGTCTCTTGTTCTGAAGTGATTCTGAAGTCCCATGTTGATAGTTATTCAAGCAGCTTGAATAGGCTGTCAGTCAATTCACAAGTAGCCTGTATATGGGAAGGATCAAATGTGTAAGTTAATACAATACAGCTATTTAAGTTTTTGTATTTAGAGTTGATGAATTCTAATCTGCTTTTTTTTTTTTTTTTTAACATCCATCGTGTTCCATCTGTTTTCTTCAGCCCTGGATCTGTTTTGCACAGCTTTTTTTAATAATGTTTTGACTGTGGATCTGGCGGTACCAATTCTACCTAGAAGTTTTGTAGCCAATGGATTATACTACCTCTAGGGGAGAGGGTGAAGAGCTTTGCATAGTCTGTTGTGCTTATGTTTGAAGTCTGTACTGCACAGTATGTGAATAAAACCAGAAAATCTGGCCAAGGACTAACTTTGAAGTTGTACCTGCTCCTTTTTTATGATGAAATACCAGCAAGAGAATGGCAGTGGAAAATAACTCTTTGTTCATGCATAGATTTTCTCTCTCCAGTTAAATTCTCTGCCTAGAGAAGCAGTTGAACGTAGCTGGTGCAAGTTTGATTTACAGTTTCCCACATGAGTCCTTTAATTCCTGCTTACCTATAGAATTGAGGCATGGATTTTAGCCTTCACAACACATATACAGTAACATAAATTCTATTTATGTGCAGAGGGTTACTAAGTAACAGTTGCTGAGGGAAATGCAGTCTTTAACTGCATGATGTCTGTGCACTTAAAATTGCCAGCCAAGTAGTGCATTAATATAGATTTTGCACATTAATGTAATGCGATTTGCTGTGGGCTATGTGTGAGCAAAACCTTGGGGAAAAACAACAGCAGTGTAGTTTGAAAAGTTGGAGTCACTCCGCAGCCTGGTCTTGTGGACAGGAGATGAAACCTAGTTTTCCCCTTCTACCTCATCCTCTCCATACCACACCATAATTATGGACCCTGATATATTTGTGTGTATTTATATCTATACCTACCTATAGGTATAAAGGTTTCCACATGTAATCAGTATCTTTTGCATGTCTGTCTTCCTTCAGGGGGAGGAAGGTTGCGTGGCAAACAAACAAAAAGCCCATTGTGACTCAGGGATAGCTTGGGTGCCGATAATACAAGGAGAAGTTTGCCTTGAACTGTGTATCCTCTAGTAACTGTGTTTACCTCTAATTTTGCACAGAGATTATCAGAGGATTTGTTTTTTCTCAGGATTTCTTTTCAAGGAATGTTACTTTGGAAAGGTCGTGTGTCTAGCCTTGAGATGGAGCTTATGTATTGAAAAAGATTCTACTTAAGTGAGTAACCTTTCCTTTAGATCAAACCTAGTATAGGTTACGCTAGGGCTGTGAGCTGGAGACATTTATGTGCTGATGAAAATGAGCAGTTGAACTGTCATGAAGTCCTACAGCTTTTAACTCATTTCTCTGTTACAAAGCCACTTTGTGTCTGCAAATACTTGGAAGATGGGGGGGGTGTGTGTGAATAATTATTGCAGTGGGAAGGTAACACGAGCTTATTAGGCTGTATGATTTGCTCATCGTGAACTACGTAGAACTTCATTTCAGTGAGGTTCTTGTATTAATTATACCGTTATGTCAGTGTATGTAAAAGATGTGCAAAAAATAAATTTTGGACTACCACAGTCCTTTTATAGAAGTGCCATAAATATCTATCAGGCATATTTAGTTGTTAGTTTCTTGGATTTTTGTAACATTGTTTTAGCTGAATCCAAGGATGTTATTAGTTAATCACTGAGAAATGCATTACAGCTGGAAGTTGATATAATGTTATTTACCTGGGCTCTTCAGTAGCCAGCATTGCTACTGTCATGTAGATAGTATGCTAACTTGTCAACCTTGCAAAATTCACTTAATCTATTCACTCATGGCAATTGATTTTTTTTTTTTTTCTTGCTGATGATTTACAAAAAAAAACCCCAAACCAACAATACTGACATCATCACTGTAAAGGCTGTGTACATTGATATATTTTGTTCCTGGCATTGTAAAGTCTCTTGACATTTTTGATGGGTATAATTCTAGAGTACTGTCTTGACGGCATTTTTTTGCCTGTGTTTGAGACACTGTAGTATCTGAGCTTTTTTTACAAAAAAAAACCCCAAACCAAACCTACTGACATCATCACTGTAAAGGCTGTGTACATTGATATATTTTGTTCCTGGCATTGTAAAGTCTCTTGACATTTTTGATGGGTATAATTCTAGAGTACTGTCTTGACGGCATTTTTTTGCCTGTGTTTGAGACACTGTAGTATCTGAGCTTTTTTTGTAGTCTCTCATACAGTCCACCCATTTTGGTTTTGAGGCCAGAAACCTTTTCCTCTGGGGAGAGGTGAGTCCCGAGTTCTTCATTGCTCAGTCAGGCTACTCTTTTTCTGTAACTCTCTGTGACCAGCTGTGACTGTTCAAGTGGTTTTAAACTGTTGTGTTAGCCACAGCTTTTCCCTTGGGAGGCTGTCATCTCTGGCAACAGTATTAACTCCAAGGAAAGTATCTTTAAAGTCTATAGAAGAAACAAAGCAGAACAAGGGGAGAAAATTTGTCATCAGAACTCTAAGCACATACCTGTTCTTCCAAACCCCTTTCTTGTTGCTATATAGGGACTCATGCATATCTTTTCTCTCAAATGCCCAAGTTTAGGAGAACTGGGGTTAAATCTTTTTGCTAGTAGTGCCTTTCTTTGCCATGTACTTCAGGAGCTGCTCATCAGTTCCAAACATCTGTAATACAATCATTTACAGTCATTTAACTTAAATGGATGCAAAAAAATAAACAAAACCTTTTTTGCAAAGCTACTTGCTGGCCAGTTGGCCCCCAGCCGATTCTAGTGAATGGGGTTATCTCACTTCAACAAAGGCAAATGCAAAGCCCTGCATCTGAACTTCATGAGATTCTTGTCAATCTATTTCTGTAGCCTGTCAAAGTCCCTCTGAATAGCAGCTCTGCCTTTCAGCGTACTGATGAGTTCCCCCAGTTTGTTATTATCTGGGTCTTTAATAAAGACATTAAATGATATTGGCCTTAGTGTTGATCCCTGAGGGATGCGGCTGCTGACTGACCGCCAGTTGGACTTCATGCCATTGATCACAATCCTCTGAGCCTGGTGGTCCAACCAATTACCCACCCCTCGTATTCCGCCTACCCAAACCTTATCTTCTAGGCTTGACTATAAGGGTAGAGTGGCAGACCATGGGAGGCTGTGTCACAGGCCACACTAAAGTCAGGGTATATGACATCATGCTTTTCCCCTCCTCCACGGAATCGGTCATTTCATCACAGGAGACTCTCAGGTTGATCAGATACCATTTACCCTTGGTAAATCCAAGCAGGCTGTCCCACTCACCTTCTATCCATGGAGAACAATTACTGTTAAAACTGTTCTGTCATCTGCCTTTAATAAAAAGATAAAAACAGCTAAGCATTTGAAATGCTATGTATTAAGTATGGCTCTCACTTTACCAATGCATTTGAAATGCTGTGTATTAAGTATGGCTCTCACTTTACCAATGCATTATCGCCCCTTCACTGTAGACGCAGAGGTTTGTTGAGCACAGAACGTACCCTACCTTTGACAGTCTTTTATACTTCAGTAAAGTACTGCACTTTGGGATAATTGACTAAAAAAATACTGGAGATGAGGCCTTTTTCTTTCAAGACGAATCCACATAAAAGAGAAGCAGCGTGAAGTGCACTTTCTAGTTGGATGATGATGCTTGCTTGCTTGAAACCTTGCTAGAAAGACGGACGCTGGTCACAGCTTCACAAAGACTTGACAAATTGATACCAGCCTGTATATAGTAACTCTTAACAGTACAGAGTTAGTGTTGAGTGGTCACGGAAGAAAGGCAATGCTGGCAGGCTAAGCTAAGGTTTTTGGTTTTTTTTTTTTTCATTAAATAGCTAAAAAAGAGGAAAGATCTGAAAATTAGGCACTGAAGGAAAAGGTGAAAGTTGAAGAAGATAAGAACAAGTGTTCCTGCCTGGAGTTTGAGACAGACCCAGGCGGTGAATAGAAGTGCTTGCTGGTGGTGCTCCAATCTACCCCACAGAGCTTGGGGCTTGCACAGATGATGACTATAAATGGTGCAAAAGTAGCACTTATTTAAATAACTTTTTTTTAATATACAGCTCTTGAATTTCAATATGATACAGATACGTGCTTGTTCCTGCCTCCCCCCACCATGATACCTTTCGTCTCCTGAAGGTGTGCAGGGTTTTTACTAGAACCACATTAATGAATCAAACTCTGGTAAACTGAATCATCCTTTTAAAATGTCAGTTTCTATTTGCTTTTTGGCTCACTGAGTGATAAGGTGGCTGCTCACAGGTGTGGTCGTATTTCTGGTATTACCATTTCTCCTGTCTGTACATGCACATGAGTCTGTCATTGTCATCACTTCTGACATTTCTTTACTTTGGTAGTACAGAAGGTGGACGTTTATTTTTACAGTCAGTTGGAAATTTCTATTGCCTGGTATTTCTCAGATTTGGTTTCTTTGTTTGACTTTTTTTATTTGGAAAATGGTAGCTACAATTGTTTAAAACAATACTGTCCCTGTAAACTGTTCCATTTTAAAAAACAGCAAAACAAAAAGTGCTTCCGAAGAACAGGATTATGTATAGTGCAGATGGCATCTTTCTTATTCAGTGATTAGATTATCTGTTCATACTTTTCAAAAGGTATGAGAACAGCCTTATGAAACATTTATATTATAGAGCATGTATCTTATGTTGGACATCTGAAGACGCTTTCTGATCACAGTCTTTTTTTATGGTGTATGTAAATGGAAGCAATTAGCTCTACATGAAAACCTCCCCTATTTCCAGGTGAGTAATAGTGTGCATTTGCTGATGAATCAGGTGTCACCTGGGACTGAAGAAGCACTAAGTGTGAGATCTGAGTAATTTCCTCAGGCTCTCAAGGTTTGTCTTACCGCTGGCTCATTGTGGTAAGCAGCAATAGTTAACTCAGGTGACTATTTCTGAAAGTTAGGAATGGTTTAAATTCTTGATATATAAGAAAAAAAAAATGTAACAGTTTACCTGTCCTCGTTGCATATGGAATCTCCAAGACATGTTAGAAACTAGCCACATCACTTTACCAAAGTTTGGATAAACACTAATAAGATCACATATGCAAGTATCCACATATGCATGCTACAGTCTGGGCTGTGTTAGAGTGTAAGTGTGCTCCAGAGGAGGGCACCAATATCTGAAAGTGGCAGTGGAACTGGTATAATAAACCAGTTGGTGGCCTGGTAGCTGGAACTCGCTGAGGTCAGGCTCTGAGTGATAGCCCTTACAATGACTGGAAGCCTCAGTGAGATCAGGTGCTCTGATCAGATTTAAAATATGTGCTCATTAAAGTGTATTTATCTCACAACTGCATAAACATTCTGATACATATAGCATCTTCTATTTTCTTGTAGCTTCTTGCTTTAGAGGACCTTCAAATGCCACTTGTGGGGCAGCTAATGAAATTGGCCTCTGCCATTTATTAACATCGGTAGCTCTTCAGGGTTTGGGGTTTCTTTTGTTGTTGCTCTTGTTGGTTTTTCCCCTCACAGCGGTCACCACAATTTGAATGCCAATTTAGACATTTTAAACACAGACTGAACAGTTGCCTGAAAATAAACAATTAAAACGTCATCTCTCTGGGCATCTTTGGGTAGACAATTGTTTTTGTATTTTTTTTTCCAAAATGTTTTGCCTCTGAGACTTGTTATTCCCTTCTGAGATGGGAAAGTTACTGAACATCTAGGTTAGTATTTCAGCTTGCTAGCTTCGTACATGTGTCACAGTGGCCCATTTTTCTTCCAATAATATTGGTGCAATTGTAACTCTGCACAGTAGTTTTTGTGAGAGTGCCTCTGTATTGGCTTAAAGCGTGGAGGAAAGCATTGTTCTCTTGTTTTGCTTTTAGAAAACAAAATAACAGAGTAAGAAGCAAAATCATGAGAAGATGTTTCTGTTCTTACACGAGTCATTGATGTAATGCCATTTACACAGAAGTGACTGACAAGTTTTACTCTGAAGGCATTCACCTTTGTGAAAAGCTGAACAAGCTTTAATGGTGAGTTTGGTAGAGCCTCCTGCTTGGAGCCTCTGGAGTTGTAATTCTCACCACTATCAGCATCACAAAATTGGTTGCTTCTGAAGAAGCTATCAAAGAAGAAAATACCAATTTTTATGTGTTGCTGACAATACATAAATTCCTGTCTCCTCAGCGTTCTTGCACAGAGTGATCTGTGTGGGTGCTTGCTGAAGACTTTGAGAGAGTGTATATGATGTCTGAAAAAGGATTGGCTTCCTAATGATTTTCAAATTGCCTTCTCTCTGAAAATAATAATAAAGCACCATGATCTTGTTTAGTGCATATGAACACTGTGAAAGGGAAATGATCATCTCAGTAAGGGTCTGCTCCTCCATTCCTGATAATAGATGTTGAAGTCAAAGCAAGCAGTGAATGGGAGCAGTTTCTGTTTGTGTTGGAGACATCATTGTGTAATTTTTCCTTGTTACTGAAGTAGATTATTTTGGTTAGCTTTTTTTTGAGATTCTCCTGACTTGTGTTGTATTGCTTTAGTGTTAATTAAGTGTATTGTTTTGTGTTAGTGTATATTTTATGACAGTCTTTTGGGTTCAGTTTAGAGAGTTTCTTGAAAAACGACTGACAGCTAGCATATTTCAGAAATCAGTTAATCTTCTCTTTAGATTTTACATTTTGTGGTTGATAAGGTAACTAGTCAAAGTGGGAAAGGAATCCTTGTTTTGCTCCTCTTCAAATGCCTCAGGCAAAATCATAAATTGATTATAATAGACGTTCTGAAATTGCTTTCTTAAAAATATTCAGAAAAGTATTGTATACATTTCAGTATTTGTTCTTCAGCTCTAGGATGATTTTTTTACTAGAATGTGGAGAAATATCTAGGATTTTTTTCATGTTTAGAAATTAATTTTATTTAAATATAATTGACAGTTATCTACTAGTTGACGTTTGGTTTATACTCAAGAGACTTACAGTGGCCTGCTGAAAGGAAGGTCTGACAGATTTGGGCCCACAGTTGAGCATTAGGTGAACAAGTCCCTGGGATAGTGGCTTTCTGAAAAGGTAGTTGTCCCTGACTTACGATTTTGATATCAAAATTTAGCATTTAGCTTTCTGTTGCTTCCTGATAGTTGTCTTGCATGAGAATTGAAGTTGCTGAGAGCTGATAGACAAAGTCTGTCTCTTAAAACGAAGTCTTTTTAGTGGTAGTGCCAGAGGAATATTGTTGAATTTGTATTTACTGGATTTCTTTGAAGGAGGGAGAAGCCTTTTATGCTACAAAAGTGTCAAAATATTTTGCAAGAACCATTTTTGGTGAACACCACCCCCC
>NW_008795036.1:2693394-2698948 GCF_000699145.1 Aptenodytes forsteri
TTTTTTTTAACTGATTTAGTGGGGAAGGGGAAGATGATCCTACTTTAGGTTATGGCTTTCCTTTGCAATTTTTGCAGTGTTACGTTCATGTA
This sequence comes from Aptenodytes forsteri, assembly GCF_000699145.1. Taxonomy (NCBI): domain Eukaryota; kingdom Metazoa; phylum Chordata; class Aves; order Sphenisciformes; family Spheniscidae; genus Aptenodytes; species Aptenodytes forsteri. Next base: position 2,693,487 of record NW_008795036.1, read on the forward strand.
ACTACTACCCAAAATCTCTGATATTGCTTCTTTTTCAAAGAAAAACACAGGGAAGATACCTATTTGCCATTTGACTTAGTTTAGAAATCTATTTATGCCTGCTGTTATTTTGGAGTACAGTCTGCCTGCATATCTCCTGTTAAGAAACAATTAATGATGAAAGGGTTTAAATCCAAGTTCTTAAACTACTGTATTTTGTTGATATAGAAGTGGGAAAGCTCAAATTTGCAAATCTTGAACAAAAACAGATTTAAAAAAATTAAGAAAAGGTGACTCTTTTAAGGAAGTCTTCTTGCAGTGTCTTTGGTGAGGTATGAGAAAGGGAGGTAACTTCTGTTTTTTGAGCGTGTTGAGAAAAAAAACACATTGAGGTGCCTTAATATGGTTCTAAAAATTAACATATACTTCCCAAGTGTCCCTCCTTCCTGTATCTTTAAATCCAAGGTCCTTACTTAAGGTGCAATTACATTTTTGCACATGCTCTCTCTCATGTGCTTTCTCTTTTAGGAGAGAGATTTGGATCCATGGTGTTGTGGGAGGGCTGCTGGGGCTTGTTGAATCCTTGGACCATTATCCCCTTGCTGCTCTTCCACGTGGGCACCCTTGATACTGGAAGGGGAGATGTAGTGCCTATCTAGCATGGTTATATGGCTCAGGGGCTGAGGAACAAGGGCATAGAGGCCAAGGGTTTTCTCCTTGATCCTCCCAGTGGGGGTGTGGGGCTTGAGAAGAACTGCATGGATCTGGAGGTCAACAACTGGTTGCACAGCTGTTGCTGACAACAGGCATTTAGTTTTTACAACCATGGGGACCCTCTTTGAGGATCAAGCACTGCTCAGAAGAGACTGAATCTACCTGACCAAGTGGGGCAAAAGCATCTTTGCCAACAGGCTGGCCAGCCTGCTGAGGAGAGCTTTAAACTAAGAACAATGAGGGAGGGAGATGATGAGCCACAGACAAGTGAGGAAGTGGTGGACCGAGTTGGCAAGCAAAGGGTGCAGGGTGATACGGACAAGAGGAACCTTGGAAACAACACAACAGGGCTGAAGGCAGAAGTTTATTCTGTAGGTGATTGAGGAAAATAATCCTTCAGCAAATACTAGTTTTTGCTTAGTGTCTAACACTCCTGGTGAGTCTCCGTTAGACTCAAGGTTTTAATAAGACTTAGTGTCTAATGTTTGTAGCATTTTTTTTATATAGTCTTATAGTGAGGAACAATTTTGACACGTTAGGATCTTGATGAAGTGATCCTTGATAACATGATCATGTCTTGCCTTATCTTCACATATCATAGCATCATAGAATGTCTCAAGTTGGAAGGGACCCATAAGGATCACTGAATCCAACTCCCTGCTCCTTGCAGGACTACCTAAAACTAAATCGTATGTTGAAGAGCGTCATCCAGACGCTCCTTGGACTCTTGACAGGCATCGATAGTGAAGGTAACACTAAGCTATTTTTTTTTTGTTTTTACTAGAAGTACCCTTACTTTTGTGCTCATACTGTTGTGCCTAGAGGTTTTTCAACACCTGTGGAGTTTGCTAGATGCACTTATTTTTCCAATACAACAGAGAAACCAGACTGACTACAGGAAATCATGTCCCTGCTCTTGATAGTTACCTTTCCTGATCACTATTCTGTGCCGATGACTTAAGCTTCAATTTCGGAGGTCTTCTACAAAACCATACACTTCTGAAGTGAATAGAGGGGTTTTTTGTTTGTTTGCTTGCCTTTTTTTTTTAATTTACTTAAGTGGGAGTTAAACGGTGTCATACCCGTGTTTTACAATTATAGAATCTATTTTGTGTTTTCATCAGTTTCCTTTAACTAAAAAAACCTTACTTCCTTGCCAACTGTATTTCAAAACTGTTATCTGAAAAGAAATCTTTATTTACAATTTGAAAAGGGCAATCATGTTTTGATTATTTTGTAAATATCACCCCCATAAATCTTGACATGTGAAAATATTTTCTTTTAAGTGGTGTTTGTGCGTTTGTTTACACTATGCAGAGGGCCTGTGTTCATTCTGGGAGCACAGAGTAATCAAACTCAGTTTCTTTCAAGATCATGCATTTAATATTGGCCTATTGAAATCAACCAGGGAAGAGGAAAAGCTTGTGTCATTCAAAAAGTCCATAGTTTTTTGTCTTGGGTGGATAGACGGGAATATTTGTACGAAGGCCTCATGCTGTGCGACCGGTGGCGAGTTCATGGCAGCTTCCCCCTTAACCAAACATTGCGTAGCAAACCTTGTTTCTCCCATTAAAACTGTGGGTGGGGGGTTGGGGGTGGGGTGTGCTGCGTGGTGGATCGGATCTGAGAGTGGGTCTGGTTCAGGTCTCTCCCTCTCTCTCCCCTCACGGTGTTAAGAAGGATTATTTCTAGCCCCTCTCCTGCCCCTCGTTCTGCTCCTTGAGGGCCCAACAAGCGTTTGGAGCAGCCCAGCTTGAGGGCATGGTGAAGAGGGAGGACACGGGCCTAGGGGATGGGGCAAGGCTGGGGCCACGGGGGGAGTGCATGCTAACGAGGAGCTGAAATGTCAGGTTTTCTGGTTAAAATACCTTGCCACTTTTGAAAGACAAAAGTGTCTTTTTCTCAACAACCCACCACCCCCCAAAAACCCCAAACCCTTTTTGTACAAGATTTAAGAAATATTTGTTAATTTTATCACAGTGCAGAAACAAATGCATTGGTTAGTACTGTGGTCAAAATTTCCTTTGAACCTACAGGTCTTGTAGGTAAATAAAATATATTTTAATATCAGGTAACTTGTGTGTAAAATATTTCTAGGCCAAAGCTAAGAAAAACACTTCACAAAGCTAGAGACTGCCAAGTGACCTAAAGCAGTGAAAATGATCTTCCTTCCAAATCAGGGTATTAGGAAAATTCCCTTCTAAAATTAACTGCTCGGTGTTATATTCAATTCTTCTTCTAATTCTTGGCAAATAAGTGTAAATTCTGCTTTTTAAATGCTGAAAATGTCTTGGTAGTTTTTAGGGAGTTGAAGGGATGTAATTTTGAATGTAAAGTGCTTTTTTGTGAGCTTTCTTTCCTCATGAGCTAAGACTTGGGAAATGAAAATTAAATTCAAGAAGCTGAAAGTCCTTTTTGGTGTGCAGTGGAAATTGTTTCAGGACGTGTTTCCTACTCATTAAGCTAAGAGGGGATTTGGATTAGTGTAATGCATCACTGTGAGTAGAACTCAGAGAAAGTCCTTTAAAGTTGTCTACCTTTTTAGCCTTTTTTTTTTTTTTGTGGTACATTCTTAACACAAAGCAAGCACTTAAAAGATACTTTTGTTGCTCAGTAAAGTCAGTCTTCAACTACATGTAGAAATGAACGTATATGCTGGCGTATTGATTTTGCACACTGAAGGACTGGTTCTTGCCCGTAACGGAATTAAGAATAAAATACCAGAAGTGAAATTCTGGCCTCCTTGCAATCTGGTTTGCTGCTCGGGAACTGGGCAGAGCTGAACTGTTGCGTCGGGTGCCGAGTTCCTTCTCTCTGTGTTTAGTTGGCACAATTATGCTTCAGCTCTTTGTAGCCCACGTAGTCACGTGTGTTCCACTTTGCTTCTGCAGGCCTGTGGAATCAACCATTTATATTGACAAGTGAAACCTTATCTGTTTTCTCTTAACAAAGGTAATGCTGGCTGCAGAGTCAGGATGTCAACTGTGTTGGGTTTTTGTCAAAAATACCTGTCCACCGTCAATTGGAATACTGCAAAAGCCAGGTTTTCACAGCTGGGGGCCCAGAAAAGGTGGGGTTTCACTGATAAGGTGGCAGACTGGTTCATTTCTAATAGTTCTGTATCGTTCTTAGGCCTGATGCTTTTACATTGAATATTTCTGAGATGCTCTCATTTTATAATATATTTCACTCAAAATACCTTCTAGGTAACGGGAGGAAGAAAATAATATTTGATTCACCTGAATATTTGATTTTTACTCATTTAAGACACTGAGCATCTTCTTGTTCCTGGGGCACTGCAGGCATCCTTTTGTGTGATAAAGCAGATTTGGATGTCACTTCAGCCATGATTTCCACACCCACCCACCCCCTCCCGCCCATAAGCAGCAGGCAAATGCAGTGCCATAGAGCCAGTGGTTGGTGGGAGTCTGGGAAAGGGCTGTACTCTCTCCTCTGAGTATCATGACATCAGGTAACTTCTGCACTGAATCGTGGTTTGGAATGATGGAAGTCTCCCAAATGTACTACTTTGTGGCCAGCCATTTCTAGGTGCCCACAGGGAAGTGTTTGAAGAGCTCTCTCGGTGTCTTTGCTTCCCTTGCTGTTCAGCGCTGCTTTGTAAAAGTGCACACACATGGCTGTGCAGCCCAGCACCCTGCAGAAATCCTTGTGGCGTTGCTTTGAGACAAGCTTGTAGTGCTGCTGAGTGCTGTGCTGTACCATTGCATTGTGCTCCCCATAGAGAGCTGCCACCTCTTTTACCTCCCTTCTCTCTTCCTGTGGTTAAATGGGGTAAATCAACAGGTTTACTGCCACAGACAGTCCTGTATAGACCCCTAAGGAGGATTCAAGGCTGAGGATCTCGGCAGCAAGCGTTTTGCTTTTTATTCATTGCAAACTGCCAAACTCAAACCTGCTATATGCGAAGTTCAATGTACAAGGTTGAAAGGCAATTTTTGCCTGAAAAAAGCCCAAAATATTTGTAACCCTTTCTCCCTGACTAGTGGATTGTTATTTTGCACTTTTTTTAATGGTCATGGTTGCCTTCGGTTTTTTCCTCTTAACTATTTTGCATCATTCTGTAACTAGTTGCTAGTTTTTACATCTCTGTTATGCTTTTAGCATAGATGGGAGTATTCAGATGTTTAGATGACCCTTTTTATCTTTCTGGTGTATCAGATATCTATATGAATTCTTTCCAGATTTTATCGATTATGCTAGAATATAGAAGTGGTTTCATCAGCAGAAGGAAACAGGATTGCTTTTGTACGCTTTTTTATTATTACCTTTCAGAAAGACCTCAGGTGGCACTTGAAAATTACTAGGCTGCTGGGGTTAGACACTGCCCTTGTTCAATGTATTTATGAAGCCCTTAAGGAGGTACACTGAGAGTTGAGGCTACAGCATCAATGTTGTGTTTATGACTTAAACCACATCCTTTTCTTGAAAAAATAGTGAAATATTTGTACTTGTTCAGCATGTGGCTACTCTGCTCTGGTGAGACCCCACCTGGAGTACTATGTCCAGCTCTGGAGCCCTCAGCACAAGAAAGACACGGACCTGTTGGAGTGGGTCCAGAAAAGGGTCACAAAAATGATCAGGGGGATGGAACACCTCTCCTGTGAAGAAAGGCTGAGAGAGTTGGGGTTGTTCAGCCTGGAGAAGAGAAGGCTTCGGGGACACCTTATTGCAGCCTATCAGTACTTAAAGGGGGCTTATAAAAAAGATGGAAAGAAACTTTTTAGCAGGGCCTGTTGCGACAGGACAAG
>NW_008795036.1:2699102-2706337 GCF_000699145.1 Aptenodytes forsteri
GTCAACGGTTGGACTCGATGATCTTAGAGGTCTTTTCCAACTTCTATGATTCTATGATTTCTTCTATGTTCTAAAATGAATGCTCAAAGGAAAGTAAATTAGCAAACACTCAGTCTAGCTGGGATAAAGGTAAGGAGTGGACTGTGAAAGCATCAGTATTGATAGCTGTCACTCTTCAGACTGTTCTGGAAATCTGCTTAAACACCTCTTGTAAAAGAGATTTGCTCTTGTCCTTGATGTCCAAAGTGCCTATTCTTGGTTTTGTTCATCGAGCATTGTTATCGTTCCTCTTTGACTTATTAGGTCAAGAGCTGCATCCATCAGTGTGCCTTCCAGATGCTGTTTGCAGTGGCACTATAGAAAAACCGCCTGGGTTCAAAGCAGGCAGCACGTATGCTTTAATAACATTAGTTTCAGGTCAAGTGTTCTGCAGGCTGTCAAAACTCAGTGTGTTCCCAAGTACGGTTTTGACCCTTATATTGATCTTCACAGTTTTGTGTTGCGTGTGCCACTGCGCTGCTTGTACAGCTGATGTGGTGCTGGTTGCCCTGCTCTGTAGGACCAGGGTGGGATTGGTAGAGGAAATAGCAAGTCATAGCTCTGTCTGTACTTGTCTGAATTTTATGTGATTCATGTTCAGGTTTCCTGTGTACGGTTTCAGGATTAATGTGCACAGAGTGAAAGACACATGATGGGATTCTTGCTTCAAATTGAAAATATTGACCTGGAGCGTATTTTTCTGTCTTGTCTTAACTTGTTTTGCAAATTCCTTGCTATTTTATGAGAATTCCCGATTCTGGCAGTGTCTTAGAGTACCTACAGAGTACAGGTCACTCACATAGCTTTTCCTCTCCCTCTGCCCCTACGTATAGGGTACATGAGTTTGGGGTTTTTTCAGTTCACAGTATTCATGGGAGAACCTTGATTCTTGCACAAGGTTGTCTGTCCTGTTCTTTTATTTTGTTTTGTTTCCCAAATGAACTCTGTCATTTTAGCACCTTGCTCCCAAATGCAATTAGCCTGTGTCAGTGGTATGGACGCAGTAGTGTAATCACTTGTTTTATCCCTATCGCATGCTTGAACCTCCCTCCTCAGCATTGGGGGAATACCTTATGGACTAGTAAAAGCTGACTAGTAGCATCCTGTGGATCCATTAGTTGTCTTTTGTCCGTTACATTCTGAGCAGAAGAGATTTTAGTTCAGTTATAAGATATGAGAACCCCAGTGTGGTCAGGGACCTTTTCTCAAAATGAAACAGAATTGCTATAAAGGCAAGATATCCTGTGTATTAACCCAACTTGTAAGAACTTCTCCACAAACAGAAGTAGTTTTTAAATGCCTTTCATAAATAGAGGGAAGCACATAGTAAAATAGTGTGGAACTGGTAATGGGGAATGTAGCAAATTTTTGAGTTAGAATTCAGTGTTTTTCACTGCAGTGCCTCAGTATCCTAAGGTTTTAAAATAGACTGAATGCATTTCTTCAGACCTGGATAATGTGTTTGAGGCATCTTAAACCTTTTTCAAAGGGCCTTTGTCTGCCTTGGGGGTTAGTGATGGGATCCTTTTGTTGAGACTTCTTTTGAAATTCTCCATTGGTGACATTAGCAGCAGTAGCACTGTACTGTTGAAGCTGAGAGGAACAGAAAACTGTCCTTGGAAAACTCTAGCCCTCTCTCTTTCCATCACTCTGTCATTTTTTTTTCATTCTTTTACCTTATATCTCAAATAAGATGTTGACACACGCACAGGGACATAAGAATAATTATTCTATATAGAAGTTATTGAGTAGGGGATATTTTGAGTATTGAATTTTAGAAACTGAATGTAAAGAATCTGTAGAAGTGAAAATTAAACTGAGAATGTAAGGTATACCTGAAAACTGGAGATAATGATTGTGATTTAGCTTGCTGTTTAAAAGAGTTATTTTATTTATCTGAAAAATTAATGGGAAAATTTGAATCCTTTTCATGACTGGTGGGGACTGAAGAAGGAACTGATGTAGGAGTTCCTGGAACATTTTCGAGGGCTTGAAGCTGTAGAGATAACACGAGCCCAGCTTCAGTCTGGCGTAACCCTGTTCTGAATGATGGCAGTAGTCTTGCTCAGGGGAGTACAGATTAGCCAGTACGGCATTGTTAAAATTCACCATTCATGATCTGTGCAAGAAACTTGGTGCTTGCTAGTATGCGTATGAGTTTCTGTATTAACGGAAAGGGGGTTGGAAAATCTCCACAGTTAAGAAGAATTAATGGGTGAGTTCAGGAGGATGTTTGAACATACTCATTAATGCAGGTCCAGGAGATCTGTGCCCACCTGAAGAGGGCCAACTGCCCTTCCATGAATTCTTGCTGCTAACAAGGGTTGTCCACAGCATCTGGTTGTGTTAAGCTGTTCCTGTAAAATTTCTCACAATGCACAGGAGCTAAAAACTTTGAGACTGGAGGTCTCTGAGAAGAAAATAACAGGGAACTTCTCCAACTTTCATGATAGCAATGTTGTTAGTACTTAATCTGGGGATGCAGAACACAAAGCAAAAGTGACAAAGAAAATTATTCCTGTTAAGAATGACTTATATCCTGTCCTGCCGATTGCAGCAGTATTTGATATTTAGAGGAACGTTCGTGCCTTTGACAGACTTAGATACATAGCTCTCAGTCATGTTACTGTCACATTTTTGAAGGAGCATATATCCATGATTTAAAGATTTTCTTATCTTTTTTTATTTCCTTGGAACTCTGTGGAATATCAGCGCTGTTGGGAAGAGGCAACGTATATAGTGTCCTAAAGGTGTACTATAACCTGAACATCATACATTATGTGAATGTGAAATGAAAGCCAGCCTTGCATGGTAGAATTCAGGTGAATACCACTGCAGAAGTGGAAGATCAGGAATGTTTTGTTGAGTTCTTCAGCTAAGTCTGGAGTTGCATGACCTACTGCTATGGAGACAGTTTAGATTATTAAGATTGTTATTGCCTGCAACAATTTACCCTTTTTCTGTTCTTCCAAAATGGGGGCTTATTGCCAGTCAAATCTGGTTTTATCCACTAGAAACTCTTGTCTGTCTTTTGAGGTGGTGTCTGTTGTTTATCTTAATTTCGTAAATCTAGTGTAGAGGAGGAATCGAGTGTTTTACCATGCCCTCAGTTCTGCCAGGTCTTGTGGAGTGAAGTGGTTAAGTGCAGGGAAGGTAACGTGCTATGGACAGGAATGAATGAATGAGAGAAGGAACTGGAGAAATGGCTATGCTGCCAAAGCAGCAGTTCATGTACTCATGGTCTGTGGTGTCTCGCTGCATTTAGAACTTTTGATGCCAGCGTGCTACTTCTTTGAAAATAAAGGAAATTTCACTCTGTTTTTATTTGTGCCATTGGGATAGAGCTAAACATATACTAGCTTTATAGTACATTACTAGTAAATTACTAAACATTACTAGTAGTAATAAGAAAACAGAATGGATTGTAAAAGGCAGGAGTGAGAGCGCAGACAATATGAATCTCTGCTTCAGACTGGATTTCTTTAATTCTCTTTTAGATATAACACTAATGCTTCTTGAATAGTTGTTTAGTTTCTGATGAGAAGTTTTAGCTTTTCTGTGTGTCTTTCCTTTGCAAAATGAAGTCATTGAGTAGCAGCTTTATGGTTAAAGGAAAAGAAACAAGCCCTTCCTAACTAGCATGCAAAACTGGCAAGGTAAAGAAGCTGGCTTGAATACTCCAGCGTACAACTTTCCATTTCCAAGTCCTATGTTTTCTTAAGGAAATAGCTGCTTTGGTAAATGTAATACACTTCACTGCACTTCTTAGCCTGGTCTGTTACTGTAGTGCCTGCAGAACACAGGTCATTGTAACTCAGCATTTCTTAATATTTCCCATTTAGGTAAAGATCATCTAAATAGGCACTGATAGCAGCAAAATACAAATAACCTTGCTTCTTGCACTAATGGGTGTATATATAGCCAAAACATGATTTTTGATATTGCTATTTGTTTGTTGCAAGTATTTTGATAGCTACCCGTTACTTGTATATTTACCTATCAAAATTTTAAAATGTTGTGTAATATGGAGACTGTGGCATTCACTTGACGGATAATGGGAAAACAGGTGAACTGAGTCCAAGGCATTGGTGAGCAGCTACAATGGGAAGCTGGGCCAAAAATGTCTTGTAAAACTGTGGCAGGTTATAATGCAATTCCTAATTTTTATCAGGGCTGAGTCAAGAGCAGCTGTATATGTACATATTCACATACATACAGTTGCAGTATATATGCACATCTTATTTTGTAACTGTTTTATAAAATGATAGAACTATTTCTAGTCGGAACTGCAGCTGTTACGATGCAGTAGATGCTGGCTTGCTACTTAGGTGTTTTATGGTATTTTTGGAACACAAGTGGCCTGATTCATGTAAGAAGTGCAACTCCAGTGTGCTTTGGTAGTGGTCTTGGTGCTCTGTGGTTTCTCTCCCGATGTCAGAACACCTGCAGAATGGGGCATGTCCTCCTCACATTTTCTGAAGTACAGGTTGGAGGCCTTAGTTCAGAGAAGGGTGTAAGCACACTGAGAATGCCTATCTCATCTCAAGAAACTTGACTTGAATTCTAGTTTAATGCTAATTTTTGTGGTGGTTGAGGAGATGCTTTTTGGGGAGACAGAGTGAGTTTTTGTGAATTCAGGCTTATATAATCATAGAATAGTTTGGGTTGGAAGGGACCTCTAAAGGTCATCTAATCCACCCCCCCTGCCATGGGCAGGGACATCTTCAACTCAATCAGGTTGCTCAGAGCCCCGTCCAACCTGACCTTGAAGGTTTCCAGGGATGGGGCATCCACCACCTCTCTGGGCAAAAAAAAATCTCTTCCTTGTATCTAGTCTAAATCTATCCCCTGTTTAGTTTAAAGCCATTCCCCCTTGTCCTGTTGCAACAGGCCCTGCTAAATTATATAATATTTATATATATAAAACATATATAATATTTACTTCATTCTAAAATCAGGTGTAATCTATAGTTCTTGGGAAATGATATACTGTAAAATAAACCCATTTTGCCCATCGCTTCTGAAATTGCATTCAGTGCTCAACCTGAAAGTAAGAGCTAGATAGAATTACATTTACTATGTTATGTACAAAGGGCCTTTATTTTATAACCAACCACAAGCACCTTATAACTGTAGGTAAAGAATCCCTCTTGGCACAGGCAGCGTAAGGGAATGTGTTTTCACTTTTTCTGTTCATTGATAGAGACACTTAAGAACTTTTAGGACACTGGAAGAAAGAATTAAGCACCTGGCTAAATCTTGTCTTTTAAAATGCTGTTTTATAATATAAATTGTTTTAGAGCATCTGGATCATCGATTGTTCTTTTGCAGTGATTTTTCTCATATTGTTTTTGGTAATACAAGTATTAGATATGCCAGTAATAATGTGTCGTGTAAATTTTTTACTGCAAATAATAAAGCAAAAGAAATCTTTCAAGTTTGTTTTGTGTAAGAAGCCATGCCAAGTAGATTTACATACAACCATGCACTGTCATGTTTTAGACATATATCACACAACTTTCCTGTCAACATCTTGGAGCTGACATCTGTCAACATCTTGGAGCTGACATCTGTCAACATCTTGGAGCTGACATCTGTCAACACCAACATTATGGCTTATTCAGGGAGCAGACAGCACAGCTGCTGTTTAGTTCTCCCCAGTGATTTAACTTGAACCAAAATATCTCAGGGCTCAGTCTTTCTGATTTCCCTGAGACTGCCAAACCCATGTTTTTAAAGTAAGGTATGTGAACATCTCCCTACTAAGAACTTGGGAGTGACAACTCATTTCATAGACACTGCTGAGTATCTGTTGGGTAGTGTTTTGTTGCTACTGTTCTTGATGCCTTGCAGCACGTTTCAGACTTTCAGTCGTTTCCCAAGAGAAACAAGAGCATGGGGAACAGCAATCCCTCTCCTCCTGTACCACTAGCTTTACCATACGCTAAATACGATGGAATACATTTGAAAATGGAGCTAACAAGCAATATCTTTACAAAACCTAGAGCAATAGGTCTGATGAGGAGTTCAGCTGTCCCCTTCATCTGGGAAAGCCCTGAACTTGGTTTGATCATCTAGTTATATGAATTTTGTCTCATCCATGATGGCACAATTTTTAGTGGCTTTTTTCTTTGAGATTGGCTCACTCTGCTGTAGCAGATGTCCTCTTCTGCTTTTTTCAGAGTTGAAGGCTGTTTTCCATCTCTTTCTGCGAAGATGTAGTTGAGTTGCTGCTCACTATAGAGCAACTAAAATAGGATGGAGAACACAGCTTCAATATACAGCTTACTGAGTGAGCGGTCTCTACATGCAAGTGGTTCTATAAACCAGTATAGATGCTGTGGACCTTGGCATGTGTCCCTTGTGTGTGCGGACAGCACCTAATGCATTGCAAACTGGGTGACTCCACAACTTACAAATGATATCTGTGGGGAGAGGGCTTAAGTATTTGTGCTGATCACAATGTTGTTTACCCAATGCAAGTTGTCTCCCAGTATAGCCACTGCTGATTTCTGACTGCATCCCTCCATCTTCCTGAGGGACACCTGTTAACACAAACTGAGGTGAGCATCTGCTAAAACTGACTGTCTCCTCAGCTTTGAGAGATACATAGCTAATGGGTTTTTTGTATGGGATGCTCAGGTTGGTGCCTTGGGGGAGTGCAGAATCCTTTCTCCTCTGCAGGTGCTTCTTCCTCTGAAGCATAGTTTCTCCTTTCTTTCCTGTTCTCTCTGCTTTCTCTAATTGTTGTCTGCTGCTGTGTGACACCAGTAGGCTCCCTAGGTCTTTCTTTCATCTTTTCCTGACAAACCTTGCTGTCTTGCTTCTAAGTCTCTTGAGTTTATGTGCCCTAAGTTTGTACTCCTGTGTTCTACAGGGAGGTTGACAGACTTAGTCTATCTGTCGTCTTACATCTTCTGTGTGGTTATTAATAAGGGGAAATAAGAGATCGCTTACAGTTTGGAAGTGTGCTACATTTCTGAGGGCAGAACTGGTAATTTTCATGGACAGATTGTATAGCAGCATTTTCAAAATGTAAGTCAGAATTTTTAAATTGTACAAAGGTAATTTCTCCAAAACACCACAGAAAGTCTTCTGAATGAGGAGGTACTTGAACAGAGCAGTATCTGTCCTTTAAAAAGCATAGGCATACTACATTTCTCTCCCCCCCCCCCCCCCCCCCCCCCCCTTCTTAC
>NW_008795036.1:2706504-2710692 GCF_000699145.1 Aptenodytes forsteri
CCCCCCCCCCCCCTTCCTCAACTCTTAGTTGACTTTTTCCGGTGATGTTTAATATTGCATCAGTCACGTCATGTCCATCACTCAACAGTTGACTGCATATGTGGTTTGTCAGCATTGCTGCAAGCATGCATATACATTCCTCTTGAGTACCAAAGTAAAACACTTTGAAAACGAGTTGTTTTTTCTTTAGTAGCAATATAAATATTTAAAACTCAAATGTTTCATAGGTTACATTTTCTTCAGTCTTTTCTAGCTAGGGAATGAAATGCTTTGACTTCTGGCTATTTAAGTGCTGAAGCTGTTGGCTTATCTCTGGGCCCGGTCTAACACCAGGTAGCTAATTGGCAGATTTGTTTCAGAAATAGATAAGTACTTGTGCTTTAAACAGTAAGTACATAAGTTGGTTAAAGACTTGAAGATGGCTGCTCCTAAGCAACAGTAGCTCTCTCTAGCTCACTTACCTTTGCTCTGTAAGGAGAAATATTTGTGTGCTATCTTCTGATCTCTTGGTTCACTAAGTCAACAATGGAAGATGCAATAGAAAGAAAACGAAATATGAGGAGGAAAGGTGGAAACTTACAAGTCTGTCACGGTTTTTAAGATATCCCTTTTATTTACATGTCTTCTCTAGTCCTCCATCTTATGTCCTCTAGTCAGATTAAAACAGACTCCAAAAAAAGAAAACAAACCCCTGTGTTTTCTGAGAGTGTTTTCCCTCAATATTTTGCAAAACAATGTATGTATATGAGAAATAGTAGATACCAAAGCCCTCTGTGTTAACACTTCAGTATTCATTAAGAACGTAATGTGTCTGTAATTGAGAAGTTTGAAGAATGTTTATGCTTGATAACTATAAAAGAAGACCTTATCTGAAGAAATTTTGTTTTACAGAATGCTGAAACCAAGGTGGAGGAAGTAGCTAAGGAGAGTCCGAAAGCAGCCAGACTAACACAGCAGTCTTCGGAGGATAATGAAGTATTTGGTGAGTTACTCCAGACAACTGGCAAATGTTATTTGATCTGTTAGTTCAGAAAAAAGAATTCCCACAAAGTCCTTGTGATCTTCTTAATGTTGTGTATGGCACCTGGGTGTGGGTCATACAGTTCCACAGAGACCTGGAAAGGTGGAGGAAAGGACCAAGAAGAAAACAAAGAGGGATCAAAGGTTTAAAATAAATCATCTCTGAAGAAAGATTTGCAGTTGGTTACCACAGAGAAGAAAGATTGAATGCAGGTCTTCAACAAAATTAAAGATGTATGCAATAAGAGCGAAAATAAACTTTTCTCTGTCTGTGATGGATAGACCAAGCAGCGAATTCTTCAAATTGCAGAAAGAAAGATTTGATTAAATATTGGGAATGGGAGTCCTAAAATGAATACTAAAACATGGGGATGCATCATCTGGAAAGTGTGGAGATTTGTCATTGTGGGCCTTTAAAAACAGGTTAGACAAGTAACTGTCTAAAGTGATGTAATGTAGTTCATCTTGTGGCAGAAGGATAGACTAGATGACCTTTGAGGATACCCTAGATTTTAGATGAGCTCCTCTTGATAGTTTTCTGTGAATTCCTCCCCACCTCCTTCCCATATAGGTTTTGCTGGTAGTTTTATTATTTAATCTGAAAGCTGTGTTTGGCCTTTTCTTCTGCATTAAGATTCAGAAAAGAGTCAGGGAAACCTTATTATTCCAACTTTATGTTGATTTTATGCTGGTAGAACTCCAATAAAAAAAGCAGTAGTCTAACATTAATGCGGGAGAGGTGAGGTCAAGGCTGAAAGCTTATCAGTTGATGTAGTATTTAGCTCCATTATGTTTTGGAGTGGAAACTCAAAATCTGCAAAAGTCATGTGGATTTTATTAAGGCTGACTAGCTTGAAAACTTTTGGATGAGTCAACTATTTATGAATGCAGTAAGGAATTTTTTTCTTTCAAGGTACAAAAGGAATGGAGCATGAATAGTTAAATCTCTTTTACTATATATGGAAACAATGCTTCTGACCATTTAAACTGGTTTTGTTTAAAATCAGCTTTCCTCTACTAGATAATGTAGTGTGATTGGCACATGAGCCTGAATTCCTAGTTATGAATGTTTCCAACACTGATGTTGTGGCAGGCAGCTAAACACCACACAGCCGTTCGCTCACTCCCTCCCCACCAGTGGGATGGGGGAGAGAATCGGGGCAGAGGAGGAAAGTAAAATTCGTGGGTTGAGATAAAGGCAGTTTAATAGGACAGAAAAAGGGAAAATAATAATGATGATAATGATAAAAAAATATACAGAACAAGTGATGCACAATGCAGTTGCTCACCACCCACCAACCGATGCCCAGCCAGTTCCCGAGCAGCAGTTGCTACCCCCCAGCCAGTTTATATACTGAGCATGACATTATATGGTATGGAATGTCCCTTTGGCCAGTTTGGGTCAGCTGTCCTGGCTGTGCCCCCTCCCAGCTTCTCGCTGGCAGGGCATGAGAAGCTGAAAAGTCCTTGACTGGTGTAAGCACTACTTAGCAACAACTAAAACATCGGTGTGTTATCAACTTTGTTCTCATCCTAAATCCAAAACACGGCACTATACCAGCTACTAGGAAGAAAATTAACTCTATCTCAGCTGACACCAGGACAACTGATCATATAATGCCAGCATCTGAAGAATCCACAAGTGGACTTAAGAGCTAGGTTTCAACTTTATTAATTCAGTGGTGAGGCTATTACTTCATTTTCTCTACATCCACTCCACCAGTTTTTTGCAGTAGATCCAGTGTTTCTGCTTATAGAGCCCCACGGCACTGTGTAATGTGCATCTCAAACTGTGTCCTTTCAATTTGGATCTCTCCGGTTCTCCTTCCATGAGAAGGATGGAGACAGCAAAGGAAGGAGACCTCCACCTGCCTCTTTCTACCAGCAAAATCTCAGGCTTTTAAACCTTTTATCTATTCTGATCGCTAGCCCCAAGTACCAGTGAACTAAACCAGTAGTTAGTCAAGCCTGTGGTCCATATGGGGACCATGAACTTAAAAAATGGGAATTAAAAAACATGAAGTAGGCTTAAACTCACTATCCAGTGATCCATACCCTCAGTACAAATTCTTTTACTAATTTAAGAAGGTCGACATGCAGTGTACTACATGTTCTTTAAAGCTAATGATTTACTAACAAATTGCTGAATATTTCCATGTTCCAGATCTGTGAACTGAACTGCTTATCTAAGATAAGCCAATGATCAACCTTTGACAACTTGGCACCACAAGGAAAATTTCTTTCCAACTCCAAAACCAGTCAGACTGTAGTGTCTTATATCAACCCTTTTACCACTTTACAAATGAAAGTCTGGTTTGTTTGGGTTTTTTAAGATAAGATCAAAATGGCAAAAAAAGAAGAGGAAATATGGTGCAAATGGAGTCTGTAATCTTCTTTTTCACCCTGGTCAAGTGAGGAAATCAAGTGGACTGAAGGTGCAAATGAAACCACTTCAGTTTGAAATGCCCCGAGAGTCAGGGAGGAAATTTTGGCAGATATAAGTTTTATGTCTCTGAGAATGATGCTAGTGTATGTACCTCCCTTTCCCTGCAGTTCTGGGCAATTTCTTAAGATGTTCAGATCCGTCTCACAGGGGATAAATGATAAGCTTGAAACAGTTTTCCCTAGGTGAGTTATTTGTTGTCCTGTGACTTAAATGATTAGAGTACAGACCCTGCTCAGTTATTCTCCCTCTGGCTTGATCTATTTCAAGCTATCCCTCATGTCTGTCTGTCTTTCTCCTCAGTGGTGCTAATTATAACGAGCATCAAGTATGCATCAGGAGTTGGTTAATTTATAGCTTCAGCTTTGACTAGAATGCCTTTTCTGAAGAAATTTAAATAGTCTTCAGTCTCTTTGAGCGGATGCAGCGCAGCCTTCCCTTTTCACATAGATCGCTGTCTTCCGTGCCTTATTTATTTATTTTTCACAAAGATCACTTCCCCAGCTTTATCTGGACAATGCCACCCCCTACAGAAAGGTTAGCACAGGCAGCAGAGAAGCCAATTCCTGCCTGACGCAGCCACTGAGCCCCCTTCAGAAAGAGGGGCAGCACCCCTTGACTCCTGCCTGCCTTTCCTGCCTCGGTGCGTGGGTGTGCAGCAGGCACTCAGAGGAGTCGGGTCTCCCTGAGAACACTGGCTGGGCCCCCTCCCTGAGACCCCCGGG
>NW_008795036.1:2710714-2726121 GCF_000699145.1 Aptenodytes forsteri
AACTGCCAGTCACTGGTGGCCACCAGGGTGCCTGGACTGCCAGGTCAAAGGCTCCTTAGCAAAGGAGACAGAAATCTCTTGCTTTGCTCTTGTCTCCCCCCTCTCCAAGGTTAGTATTGTCTTGGACCAGGTGACAATACAATTTATCAGGAGCAGGGAACCTTCTGTACCGTGGACAGCATGGAATAGATGCAGTTACTAGAGATTGTTATACAGACGACATCTGAGGGAGCTGTGCTGTTTGAATACAGCAATAGTTCTTTTGGAAATACTTGCTTCCAGAGTAAGTGTGGGTTCTGCAGTCCCTATCAACTGGGTACAGTTTTGGAGGCAAGCACAGTACTATGGATTGAAAATGTTGTGGTGATAAAGAACCAAATGTGGGTATCTCTTTCAAGTCTGCTAGACCCAATAGCACTCTTTGTAAATACAAGTAAAGATTGATCCAGTACTGTGGAGGACCACTTGTGAGTGAACATGAACGTCTTGGTTTTCTTCCTCTTCACAGGAGTTGGATTTGGGAATTACCACTCACTCTGGAGGTTTTTTTTTCATTTCTCTTTAATATTAATTTTTATACTGGGGTATGGTTGAAATGACCTTATCAACAATGGAGCTGCGTTGTACCAGCTGCTTTATGAAAGAAACGAGTCAGGTATGTCCCGTGTTTGAGAGCTCATTCTCAAAGGCAAAGAACTTTCTATACAAGAGGATAGAGTGGAGACTTGGAGCAGAAGGGTAAGGATATGGGAGAGAAGAAATCTAGCCTGTACGGTAGTGGTATTTGCAACTATGAAATTCTGAATTAACAAGAGTTAGTTTTGTTTGTCCTTTGAAAGGATTTTCTTGTGACACCCAACAGAGTTCTGTTGTCTGATATATACTGAATATGCATCTGTGATGTGGAACTAGAATGTCTTGCTTGCTACAAACTTCTGTTGAACTTGCACGTAGTCAACATGGTCTCTGTTGCAACGAGTATGTAGTCAGAAAAGGATCGTGAGTAACATCTCAGACCAAGCGAGAGAATAAAATTGCTGGGTAGAGTGCTATGCGTTTAAAAAAATGGATTAGGAGGTGACTGCTGACGTTACTTCCAGAGACAATTTTCAGGAATTTATTAGATCCATTGCTACTCTACAACTGTGAGGCAAAAGCCGGAGGCCAAACTGCCTGTCATTCTGACTGGGAGGGTTGGACCTTCCTTTGGTGCAATCCCTTACTGCATTAACTTGGAGAAGCACAAATGCAGATTTTTACTGATACTCTTTTTTCCATAGCGCTGAACTTGTATAAAATTACAAGTAAGGAAAGATTCTCCATGGGAGAACTGTGATATGTTGACAACATATTCCCCTTTCTGATAGCAATGAAAAGTCCAAGTGTACTAACTTTTCAAGATACACTAAGTCTTCATCTTCTCAAACAGGAAAGTTTCATTTCTATCTAGTAGATCAGTTCGAAAATTGTATCTGTGGAAGTGGCCGTGGTTCTTCACGGCTTAGTGCTTTTCAGTGATCCGTGCTGTGTGGCTGGAGTTGTACTTGTGGGGTGTTGGGTTTTTTTGTTGTTTATGGGGTATGGTGGGGGGTTTTGTGTGTTTTGTTTTTATAAAAAAGGCAAAATGAACTCCCCCTCAAAAAAAAAAAAAAATCAGAATTTTAGAGCTTTTTTTTCCTTTCGCTTAAGCGGGAGGTAAGCTCTGTTCCGAGTGTGGCAAAGTGACACTGGTTGCAGCACCATCTGTCATTCTGCTGTTTCTAATTGCGGTGCTGGGTACATCCTGAGGTATGTTTTTGTATGCAGAGCTCAGGGATATAGCTAGAAACCATACATTCAGCACAATTCCATGGCAACCCTGACTGACCCTGATTCATTGCTTATGCTGACGCCTGCTGCTGTGTCCTACGCAGAATGTTCTGCGGATATTTGTATAACCCTATGCAGGTTGAAGAACTTCTGTCTCCACGAGATTTCCATCTGTAATGATTTGACAGATGTAGTTGTGCTCACTGTTGGCCTCTCTTAACATGGTAGGACAAGGGTAGCTGCAGTTGCTGCAGTCCCATCATGTCCACATGTAGGAATGGTTGGATGCTGTGTATTGGGTACCAGTTTTTGGGGTTTTGGTTTTTTTTGTTCAGTTGGGGATTTAATGATGGTATATAAAGCCCATTCTCCCGAAATAATAGGCAGTGTCGACCTCTTACAAATTAACAAGTGCTTGTACAGAATATACTTACAAGGCGGGAATATATGGTTGTATGTTATATCTGTATGGATTTCACTCTTTTCTTGTATCTATTTTTGCTTTTTGATTCTTCTTTAAAAAAAGAGAGGGAGCAGAGTGCAAAAGGAAGAGCTGGAAGGCATTTAGCAGCTTCTGGCTGCCCAATGCCTTTATCAGGAGGTGATTTGGTCGTGTCAGGAGCTTGCTAAAAGCTGAGGGTTATTGTAGTTCAGTGACCTTCTTACTGGGAAGCTTCTCTATTTGTAAACACAATCAATTGTGGGACACAAGCTATGACTTTAATGCAAAATAATGGCAAGCTTACATGAAAAAAAAATCGATCTGGTAAGACAGAAATTGTCCTAAAATAGATGCTATTACCACAGTGCTGTTATTCCCTCTTGCATGAGAGGTAAATGGGGGAATTTAGTCTCCTGTAGCTTTTCATTGTAAGCTAAGTAATGATTCTGTTGTTCCAACTGTCCACATATTTCTACTTTCCTTCACCATCTCTTTCCTTTTCCCAGTTTCTTGCAAGACTTGGCCTGTCTTCTTCCATCCAGAGACCCCTGGTTTATCAAAATTACAATAGCAAGACTGGATTAACTTTCTGAGATGGAAAGAATAGATTTACATTTTAACAAAAAACACTTGGCATTTTTTGTGCAGTTGTTGGATCTCAGAAGTAGGGCTGAAACTCTGTTCTTGCAAGATCTTATGTATCATAAAATGCTTTTTGCAAACTATGTCTAGGGAACCTTGCCCAGTTTACATATGGACAAGAGAAGTGGAAGACTAGAGAACTGCTATGGTGGAAAGAGACCCACAGGATTTTGGAGGCAGCAGTTGGCCAACTGGTGGAATTTTTTGTTATTTTAAGGTTTGAAGCTTTTTCTAAAGTATAGATATTTGCATTTTGATGTTAATTCTGTGGTTGGTTTGGTTATGGCTCATTTTTATGGATTTTCTTTTTTTAACAGTAGCATTCAAACATTTTTTTTTCTGGCAGCCATCTGATGCTTTAAACAGTAATAGTAGCTCTTGGACATCTAACTAGTTAATATGCCATTATAATTAATGTACTGCTCTGCAGTAGCACCTAAACCTTTCAGATTACTTTTAGCATGGCACTGACGTTTGCCACAAAATTAGTGCACAAGCACTTAAGGGCATTTTAACAAGTCTGATCTGGTATGCTTTTTTGGTTTTTTTTCTTGTCTGTACCACGTGCAAGCTACGTGTATAACAGAGGTTTGGGGTTTTCTCCTTCTTTCATAGGGATTGGAGTTGTTACTAGATTCGTTAGTGTAGGCAGGGACCTGAGCCAGTGATGCCTGCTGTATTTTTAGCAGTGCAGGGCTGGTGGGCTCTGCTGGCTGTAATTAGTCAGCACAATAACAGTATAATAATTGACTTATTCATTATTTTAATGCTTGCTATACAGTGTACAGGATCTGCTGAATTTTCTCCCCTTGTTTATTCAGTAAGAGTGAGTCTGTATGCGAGATAGGGAGAAGCACAATAGGCATTTACCATCCTATTGTTATCTAGAGCACACATTGTAGCTGATTGTAAAAGTGAGGATGGCTAAGGGTGGTCTAATGTCACATGTTGCTGGGTGGTGATATGAGGCCTTTGGCTAATTAGCTAGCCGTGAAAACAAGTTACTCCTTTCCCAGTGTATTTTGTTGTCTTTGTCCTGTTAGCAGGCTGCAGCCCAAGGGAGTATTCTGTTTGCACAGAAGAAACAGAGTCCTTAGTGTTCTCCGTCACTGATCCTTATGTACCATCCAGTTCGGTTAAGGCAGGATTTTATCTGTAAATGAATTAAAAGTGCTTCTGAAAGATTTTTATTTTGGGGAAAGTAGCTGGGATGTTGCTGTTGTCTCATTTCCAGTTTTGTTGAGGCTGAATAAACGCTCAGTTCTGGTTTGAGTGAAATAAGAAGCAGAATAGTCCTCTGTGGGCCAACAGCTCTTCTGTCGTGTTAGCCGAAACAGATGTTTGTCATTAAAGTTTAATTACGATGTGACTCACTTTTTAATGTAATGGCTAGAAGAGAACCAGAATGAGGTTTTGTACAATCGATTAGGAGAATACGGAAACACCAGCAGAGATTGATAATCCTGTTGTATCTTTTTAAAAAAAAAAAAAAAAAAAAGTGAAAGCCACCAACTTTGCCTTCCTGCGTAATAAGAATTATGGAATTTCATTGCGTAATTCCTAGATGAAATCCATAATACCTGATTTGAGCCAGAATAATGTCCTATTGCAAGAATTGTATAAAAAACCAATGGATTCTCCTCAGGCTTTCAGTGATCAGTTATCCTGGTTGAAAAGAGGCACTTTGCTGATGGTCTAGCCCCCCGTAATTACTTTTGATTGTGCGACCAGGCTCCATTAGGCTGCCCATAGCACACGTCATAAGAGAGATCCTAACCCCGATTTTTTCTTATCTGAATGCAGAAGACAGAAACCAGGAGAAAAAGGGGATACAGAAGTAAATATCTTGCCCTCATAAACATGGTAAGTCAGTATTAAGTTGGTGCTTCCCATCCAGTGTGCTGTCGATTGGGTGAAATTTCAATCCCTTTTAATTCCTTGTCAGGATCAGATGGGCCTGAGAAATTCTGGCTTGGATTTCTTAGTGGTACTTCCCACCAACACCCCCATTTAAGCCTCGTTCATTGGCAATATTGTAATTAGCTCTACTGACTTTGGCAAAACTATAAAGATAGTGAGTTGAGCTTAAAAATTCATCAACCTGTCCTTCCAGCATTAAAGGGGTGGGCTAGAGCATGAAAAGAGCTGTGGATTTTCTTATGTTCAAGTTGTTGCCTGAAGAGTATGGAACGGTGGTGAGAGAGGTGTTGTAGCTGCATCCTCTCGTCCAGCAGCAGCTCTTCTGCGAAAGTATCAGTACTTGGTATGTGATGGGTGTAGCCCTGGAAGGGAGAGCCAAGCAGCAGTAAGCCTACTGTGAAAGGATTATGAAAGTAGAAAATGACAGCATATTGGAAACACCCCATGCAAGCTGTTTTGGTGGTGACCCTTACAAAATATTTTGGTTTTTACACTGAGGTAACCTAAATTATTCTTCAGCCTAACGTATGACATTTGCAACTGTGTCTGCAAGGCTGATAATGAATCTAATGGTGGTGAAGAGTGAAAGTGAGAAGGTACGCAGAGCTTTTGAATGAGTGAATGAAAATTTGCAGGACTTGGCATCTGTCGTCTTCCCCTTGACGCTCCCATATCTGTACCCTGGAGCTCTGTGAAACTCGGGGGCTCCAGAACCATGTCAGGCAGCACATCCAACCCATACTTGAAGCTATGGCTTTCTGTTATGCACTTCTTCAAGAAGGCTGACTCATTCGGCTTAACCTCTTTCAAATACATAGCTTGGCAGCACTTGTGCAATAGTTCAGTTTTAGGGGCGTGACAGTGTCCCTTTAAGGGCTGACAAGGACGGACAGAGCAGAAATTCACATCTGAGGTATCTATTTTTGATGAGGAAAATAGAAGTGAAAAGGACTAGTATTTACTGGTGTGCACACACTGGTACTTGTACAGAAACATCCTGGTGGTGACAAGACTGCGGTTGCTTACAAGCCTTGCGAGGAGCAGAGAGAACAGCCACGATAATGCTGTTCTTTATTTTCAGTGCTGTTCAGAGCAGGCTCCCTCTCCAGAGCCTTCTCTATGCTTCCCTTCCCTGTTGCCAATGAAAAGCTTGGCTTTCTCCAGGCCTTTTAATATTCGCACTTAATTAGAAGGAACCATTTTTCTACTGGATACAGTGTCTCCATCAAAACAGGAACTTTAAATTAGTCTGAGTGATTTTTAGTAGCTGTCATCCATTGTGGATTTTTTTTTTTTTTTTTTTGAGCCTTCTTGCTTTAGCATCTTAAAATTTCTGCTGTGCGTGATATTAACGATGGAAAACTGACAATGTCCCTGGTAGTGCTGACAAGGAGGACTGCAGCAGAAATCAGTATTTTGAAGACTAAACTCAGTTGTTTAAACAAACACGTGTATGGACACTGTTGCAAAAATACTTCTAAATCTCTGTTTATCTCAAGTGACTTCAATAGAAACTGGCTATAGATAAAAGAAATTCACAAGAGTTCTCATTTCTGTTCTGAAAGATCTGTAATAGGATTTTCTTTTTAACCTTTGCTTGTGGAAGAGTGATTGAATATGCTCTTGAAACAAAAGCGATAGGTTTTGGACACCTAACTAAGCCACCACGCAACGTTACCATAAATAGACTTGGTTTCACTCAACTCAGTGGAGACAAAATGAAAATATTGATGCTTCCAAAATAGATACTTAACACTTGACAAACTATTCCTTCCTTGAAATAAGTGGGCTTCCCTGAATGTTTATCAGGATGTGGTGACTCCATTTGCCTTGATTTGTCTACGCAGGACCTCCTGCTTTTTCAGCACAGTAGCTCCACTGATTTCAGCAGAGCTATGTGGTGGTTATGCCTGAGCTCCTACCAAGGAAGATGCTGATCTTAGGTCTGTGGGATGTGAAATCCTCGGCTTGGCTAGCAGGTGCGAGGAAGCTGTCTTTTGCACCAGGCAGCCTGCACGCTGCTGAGACAGCTTCAGGCAGAAAGACGTTTCCATTTTCTTGTCTGCAGACGCCTTGCAACCCAAAGTCAAATGGGAGAAGCAGAGAATTTTATTCTTGAACTGTTGAAGGGCTAAGTTTTAAATGCAGTTCTGACATTTATTGTTGTGAGTGGACTGAATTCTTTGCAAAGGCTTTTTGGGCAGGTTTAGTTCTAGACATGATATGTGTTTGCCTCCTTCTGCTTCACCTATTCATCAGGTCTAAAATGTTCCACTATTTCATTTTTGTAAGGTAAGGTTATGGCATGAGCAGGACTTTGCCACATTAGTAGCATTATTCTGTTACCTTTTACTTTCTTTCAGGCTGTCCTTTGTTTTGTGTCTCATGTTCAATCTCATATATAAACTGTCCATCCTTAAAATGACCACCAGAGCCTCTTGTTTGGTCTCCAGATTTTATTGCTGTGATATCACATTCCTTCTGCATTTGTCAACACAGGAAATCTGTTACAAAACAGGATGAAATGGAAAACTTAAGATGTTTGGATACCAATTACACAGCAAGCCTAACTTCAGTCTGAATCCCCTACTCAGCATTAGATATAAATTCTGAAAGTTTACTTAGTTTATTTGCCAGAATTTCTTGGAATAATTTTACTGCTCTGTTTCAAAATATATAATTCCAATATGAAGATCTGAAAGCAAATTTGTTTCAAGATCCATGCTGAAATAAAACCTTCAACCAAAAACTATCAAGACCCCTGAAAAAATGAAAGCTTCCCTCTTCTTTTTCCATCAAATTACTCCGCCCATGCTGTGAGGGACCAGTGGCTGGCCAACATCATCATGAACTGCACAGCCTACAAAGGAACAATGATAAATGAAACTAAACAGAGGAACTTCCCTAGACTTCAGCAGAATTAGGAATATGCTTTGACACTTTGAAATACTATCCAGATTTTGACATAAATATTTTGGTGGATCTGGGCTTAAAGTGAGAATCAGAAGATTGGGCAAAATAACTGTTTTCCCCTTTTCCCTCTGTGACAAATCCCCCTGGGCTCCAGCAGAGAGGTGTTACCTTTGTTTCCATATACCTGCAACAATAAATCTGGCTTCTATTTCAAAATCAGTGCTCAACT
Source organism: Aptenodytes forsteri (assembly GCF_000699145.1). Taxonomy (NCBI): domain Eukaryota; kingdom Metazoa; phylum Chordata; class Aves; order Sphenisciformes; family Spheniscidae; genus Aptenodytes; species Aptenodytes forsteri. The sequence continues at coordinate 2,718,670 of NW_008795036.1, forward strand.
GATTGTAGTAATTTGTATTTAGTGGCCTGTTTTCAGCATGTGGATTGGAGCCATCACTGGGATTGAACCTAATTAATGGGATTTTCTGAAAGTGAGAAGCCCAGGAGGCGAGACTTTTAAACGCATGCATGCTTGGGATTCTTCTTTTTCCTTTTTAACTGCTCTGATTATTTTCATGGTGCACGCGATTTTTTTTCCTCTATTACTGAAGTACCATAATCCAAGTGCAGACTCATTTCTAGCATTATTTCAGTTATCATTCATACTGCAGAAGCACCTGGTCGAGAAGTAGGACCTCGCTAAGCCTATTGATCTATAAACGTAATGGGAAGACCGTAAGAAAGTTGCTCTACACCCATTACAGCCAATTCCTGTTTCTCAGAGTAAATACTTCCTCTGACCCCCATCCAGCCAATTCCTGTTTCTCAGAGTAAATACTTCCTCTGCCAGGCAAACTACTTTTGCACCAAGGAGTTTGTTGCTCTAACTGTAGTGCAAGAATCAAATTGCTCTAGTTTATGCAGATCAACTGCAGTTTCAGGATGAAGCCTGTTCTGCTTCGGAAAACTCAGTAGCAGAGTCACAACAGCACAATTAGTCTATTCTGATGTGTGCTCCATTAGCAGCTCTCTACATGCTATTTCTGCTCTGGACAGTTAAAGCTACAATGTTATACCTGTACCAATATAGTTCTGCTAGTGACTTCTCCATGAAGGTGAACATTTAAGTTATTTCTCTCTCCAGCCCTTCTCATCAACAATCTTTTTATATTGACTTGTAATTTTTCTTTCATTTCTAAATAATTATAAGGGGTGAAAAACGTGTTTCTGGTTTCTGAGTTACATTTTTCCCACCCACTTTTTTTTGTTTAACATACGTGCTGATTACAAATGTCTCCTGCAGTGAAAATGAGCCCTTTTCTAATGTATTTTTTTAGTTCCCTTGTAAAAGGACCCTTTTTAGCACTACCTGAAGTTAAGATTCCTATTATGAGTTTTCTGAGTCTGAATGTTCTTGCAAGTTATTTTCAAGATTCCAATAAAAGGAAAATAAGAAAAAGAAAGCATGCAGAGCTGCCCCCTGAAGAAAACAGAAGTGAATGTCTTGAAATCAGCATGTTGCTCAAAATTGCACGCTGCTTTGGCTAGTCATCATGACTCCCTACCTCTTTGTAATAAATCACTACTGGCATATACAAATATCTGACTTTTCTAGTCAGCTCCCTGTGTTTTTCAGAGTATCATAATCATGTTCTTTATCAGGAATGAAGTGTGGAAAAAGGCTGAATATAAGCTAGTTGGACATAGGGAGCTATTTAAAATTTTCTCCACCATCTCCATTAGTCTGCTTATGTTGACATGATTGTGATGCAGCACTGCAACATAAAGACTTATATTTTAAGGGCCAGATTCATAATTCAAGTATTCTGATTTAAATAAAAATATAACCCCTTTAGTTTAACAGATTTCTTTTCATTGAGGAAGTATAGAAAAATTTGATCATTATGATGGTGTTATTTAGGTGTTTTATTTGCTTTTTTAATTAGAGAATAAAAAAGGGTTTGGTTTTTGGAGGTTCTCAGTCAGAATTTTGGAAAGGTGTAAATTTTTTGACCTATAGTGTTAAAAGAAAAAAATTAACTGTGCAAAATAATGACATTTTCATCTGAGTGAAATATCTTAACGTTTCTTGGTTGTAGAACTTGTAACGAGGTCACATCTTTCTGAAAATTGCAGTTTATTTGCATGAAGTGTAGGTTTTTAGAATCCCTCAGACTTCCTTAAAATGTTGCAGTTACAATAGTGCATTTATTTTAAGGATATTATTTATACACAAAAATAAGGAATCATGCTAATAAGCTGTGTTTTCCATGGCGGGGGGGGGAGTACAATTCAGATTAGGGGGAGGAATTTGATAAGGCATATTTATGTCGTTCTGTGTGCTCTAGATGGATCTATTTAATTCCTAGTGGGGTCCAGGCTGGTTTGTGTGTTATTTCAGAGAACAGTAATGTGCACGCAGTGGAGATGCATAGGCAATTTCCTTGACTCTCTCAAGCGTTGGAAAGTGCATCAGTCTTCCGTAGATTTTAGCACGTAGTACCAATTCGAGTTCTTGCCTATATGTTACTTGTGCTAAAGTGACATGTGTCCAAGGTGGGGGGTTTTTTATATATATATATTAATATATGTATGGGTAAGAGGCTGGGCATTTCAGTTTTGAGATTACTGGTAAATAACTTAATGTTTTCAACACAGCAATTCAAGAATCATTAAAGTGCATCACAAGACTATCTTAGTGACTTGAATGGAATACGGTAAAACAAATTTTAAGAGGTCAGAAATAAAAACTCATACATATTCTTAGGAGATGATAGGAGAGGACAGCATGGAGTAACCTTGTTCTTTGCTAATTGCATTATCTTTGTGTGCAGCTTTTTAGTCTAGTGCGTGGGTTTTGAGTGTAGGGGTTTTCCTTGTGTTTTGGAGTGATTGGTGGTTTTTTGTCTTGTGTGTTAGTATCTGCTTGTACTAAGAGCCTTGGATCAAATGCACTTACAGGTTTCTGCCTGTGGCTTTGGGGAGAGACAGATGGATCTGGGATTAGAAACACATCTGTATCTATTTTGTCATTCTTAAAACTGCTTCACCATTCAACACAAGCTCTCAAGCTTGAAATCCTTAAGTAAAGGTTTGCTTGTACACTTACACCTTCTAAATTAGCCTGGTGGTCAGCAAATTCAACTGCCGTCTGAAAATGCAGAAGAGACATTACAGGTCTGTGAAAATCCTTCACTTAAAATGTCCTGACAGCATTTCTACCTCAGCCTTTATATGTGATAGGCGACATATCTCAGATGATCTCAACTCTCAGGGGAACATAAGAATAGAGGCATTCTCTGTGTTCATGAGTGGTTAGAATAACACTGTGCTTAGTGATCAAATGAACAATCCCTTTGAGCTTTCGAGATAGTACCCCCTCTCACAGGGCATCGGAAAGCATTTCTTTAACAATTATGCAACAACAAAGCACAATAGGATCACTGGTTGCCATGATTTCTTTTGGAGGAGAAAAGTCAGAGTTTGTATGTTACCTTGTTGTTATGATCTCAAATTAAACCACTTCAGCAGTCAAGGAATGGAACCTAATCTGTTGCCAAATCCCTGATATTAGTGGAATAGGCTGCTGCATAAATAAGTGCTCAAGACTTTTTGCCTATTAACCCATAGATTTTTGCAAAGATGTCACCTGTCTGGTGCTTGTTTTTTCAATCCCTTTTCTGGCCTGCCTGCTTTGCATTAATCAGCGTAAAAATCCTCCTGGTGTAAACAGAACCTGTACCGCCAAATGTGCTTTTCTTATGCTCTGGGTCATTTCTCCAACCTACTGTTCTTCCTATTTACTACGACTTATTCCCAGTGTGTGACTATGCTATTTTACTGCTGTTCTCCACTTTTGCTTGCCACTAGTCTTTTCCCTGTGCTTTTCTCCCCATATTCTCTTCTCACCTACTAATCCATTTCTTTCTGTTAGACCTTCTTTAGCTGCATTTGCATCCTTCCATCTGGCTGGTTCCCTCCTTTTTCTTCGTTACTCTCTCCCCCTCTTCATGGTCTTCCTTTACTGCCAGGGATCAAATCTACTTCAGCTGCTTTCTAGCAGCTACTCTACTCACAAACACCCAAACTTCTCCTCCTGGCGGGCTTCTTGATTATTAACCTGGATGTTACTACAACCATACTATGCAGTATTAGCCAGTCCATCGCTGCTCTTGCATCCCTGAACGTCGGAAAAAGAAAAAGGGGAGGAAAAAAGAAGTCCATATGTTAAGGGTCAATTTTAAAGTTACTTAGTTTTTTCTTTTTTGATTTTTAAAAAGACAAATGTCCTTCCTTATTTGTAATAAGCTGACAGGATATACGCTGCATGTGAGATGCTGCAAGCCACATGCCAGTGAATATTCCAGGCTTGCACAGGTGAATACTGGTGAGATGACCTGGGTTAATAGCACTGCTCGGGGCTGTTGTGGCTATTCTGCTGTAATAACAAATTCTAGTCAAGACTTGAGACATCTTCCGCAACAGGACGTCCTTGAAAAAGAAGATTTCTCTGAAAAGTTTCTTCTAACAAATTATACTCTTTTCTGACAGAAGTCCTTGTAGTCAGTTAGTCTTTAACCAGATTTTGAACCTAAGATACACAGAGTCAGAATCAGTAGAAGTGTACTGTCTTTCCAAATAGCAAAATAAATTATAACTACGACTCTAGGTAAATTCTGTTGCAAGTTGGTCGCGCTTTCCAGAACGTAAAATACTATCATCACTGAATGGTTCATTTGTTTTACAAATAATAGAAATCTAAATCTTGGTTGAAATTGGAATCTGACCTGCCTAAGATACACAGAGTCAGAATCAGTAGAAGTGTACTGTCTTTCCAAATAGCAAAATAAATTATAACTACGACTCTAGGTAAATTCTGTTGCAAGTTGGTCGCGCTTTCCAGAACGTAAAATACTATCATCACTGAATGGTTCATTTGTTTTACAAATAATAGAAATCTAAATCTTGGTTGAAATTGGAATCTGACCTGCTGTCTCTAATCTGCTTACTAGATGGAGGGGATTTATTTGTAGTTGCTTAGATAGCAGCAATTTTAAAGTAAAATTATGCCAGTGGGGGAAAAAAGATACTTATGCTATAAAAATGCCACTGAAATATTTGTATCCTGAAGTTATATACATTTCGTAAACCACAAATCCCTTGTACATTGCAATGCACAGATCTTAACTTACTATGACTGAGCCACTGCAGCCACCACTAATAAAATGAACTAAGTTATTTTGGTTTTATGGTTATTAACAGAACTTTTATTAAAGGTTTTAGCAAACATATGGCATCCCTGAAAAGCTGAAGCTTTAAGAAAGCAGTACTGGCTTGCCATCAGTCTCCTAAGCATGTAACAGAGCATTTGGCCAATGTACAATGGTTGAATGTATGTATTTGAAAGGCAAAGGAATTGGCTAACCTGAGAAGTTTTTAAAATGTTAAGTAAATCTTTTCAGTTCAGTTTTGGAATTCTTTTCTTTGAATCTGAAAACTAATAACAATGCCAAGGTTTTCTTACGGGGGGGGGGGGGGGGTGGGGGGGGGTATATTTTTTTATGACACAAGTGTTGCACAATTAGACAGCAGTAGAATAAATACAGACATACACATATATATCCTGTGTTCTTTTGGATGTTCATATTACCTAATCTTTTCGTTCTAGATAAAGAGGAATAAAAGTAGAAGATTATAAATTGCATTCATTTAAAATTAAGATCAGGTGCTTACATTTTTTGCTGGTGCAGTGCTCATGCCCCATTAAAATCTCAAAAAGGTATAATCTTAAGCAAAATTGTTAGTTCTTAGCCACTAAAATGTGCCTCAACTTAATATTGATATTGCTTGTGTTAGCATTTTACTGGCTACCTCCCCCCCACCTCCCTGCTCATTAGATTGATGCTGCCAGCTTACCATCTTCGGACCAAGAAACATATTTTTACTTTTGTATTTATACTATTTATCTGTACTTCAGGTTTGTCTGTACTTTTTAGGAAAGGGAATGAATTTCAGATATGACCTATTATTGTGTCTGGAGTCTGTCCTCACTAGCTCTTCCTACTAATGCTACTGCTTCGAGAGAGTTGTTTGCTCTGATAGTAGTTTTAAAGCATCTTGTTTGTCACCGATCCTTTTGCTCTTACGAGTTCAGAAAAATCCAATACCAGCTGTTATCTGCATGTAATCTGCATTACATCCTACTCTGCTTCAGAATCCCTCAGTGCTGTTAAATCCAGCCAAATCAGGCTGACAGGTCCTTGCAGCTTCCTTTGTCTGAAATTGAGCTCTGTGTAGATTGAGACATTTGTAGTTTGCACTCTAATAAGCCAGTTGATTTAACGAGAACTTTGTTCAACTGCATAAAGGTTAAACATTTCTTCATAGAAAAGTAATTGCTGTGAATTTCCTGTGTTGTTTTATTTTGCTTAAAATTAAAATTGAAGTCTAGGTTTTATTAAAGCAGAGAGTCTTGCAGTGGAAGTTTAGTTGTTTTTTGTGGGTAAGGATGAAGGCTAAACCTATTTTTATATTAGAAGCACATGATGTCAAGTAGTTAGAAGTGGCTTTGAGCTTAAGATACCTTTACATTTGGTTTTTCCCTTTCCACTGCCTTGCAAATAATTACCTTCACCCTTGTGCTCTGTATTCTCAGTTGAGGCACCATCTTGCAGAATTCAAGATTTTACTGTGCTCTATTTGGGCTGGATTACTCTGCCCAACTTTAAAGTTTTGAAGTAAAACTCTGCTTTACTTTAAAGTAGATCACTAACAAAGGCATCTTTAACAGGGGCCATTCACACAGACGATGCCAATGATGCTGTAGGACAGTCTGGTAACGTTCCCCTTCTTCCAGCTCGTCCCAGTAGAAGAGGTTATGATGGTTGGCTTTGAGCTGCATATAATGAGGAAACACACAGTTTGTTAGATTTGCATTGTTGGAGTGCCAGAGGCTGGAAATGGGGGTGTATACATTTGATATTTGATCTGATATTCTTTATACACTGTCATATGTTCTTTTCTTTCCATCAACTTTATATTTATTCAACTTATAGGCCTATATGCAGGTGCCTTGGACACTGAATTTTCAGGTTTTGACTTGGAGAAATTTTAGAGACAGTAAAGTAAGTTTTGCACCACTGTTAGCAGGTTTACTAACCACATGCTGAAGAGCCTGCCACAAGCTGTGCTTTATGATCCCTGCTGAGTAGAAGCCGCACACATTTCTCCCTTCTCAATCTTTTCTCCTGATGGAGCAGAACACATCTGATAATGAATCCAAAAGCAAGTGGTTATTTAGGTAGCAACAAAATGCTGCATAACTGTGGTCTCAGGGAAGAATGGGGAGGTAGGAAAGTTGTGCTGGTTTTGTTTTATCTTGCAGAGGGTGTTTAGCACAGCCAGTTTTCTTAATGTCCTGCTGCGAGATTTTTTTTTTTTAGTATGTAAACAAGTAGTTCTAATGTCTGAATCTATTGCTGAGCTTTTTTCCTTTTTGTTAATGTATTTTGAGTCCTGTGGGTTAGTATCCTGCTTCAGATTTAAAATTTAAATATCACAGATGAAAATGCATGATAAATTGACAGCATGTTACCCTATCTGTTAGAGTATGAAACTGGTACAAAATAAAAAGCAGGTGTAAAATTGTTAAGCAGGCAATTTCCATGTTGTTGTTGGATTTTTTGAAATACCCAAAGGGAATTTTTAAATACTCTGGAAAAATTATCAGAAAGACCATAACCTGTGTGTGTTGTAAATAACAAAGAACACTAAACACAGAGGTGAGCTCTGCAGAATATCCTTAAGTATTTTCACATTCTGTCGTGGTTTAATCTCAGTTGGCAACTGATAT
>NW_008795036.1:2730653-2749381 GCF_000699145.1 Aptenodytes forsteri
TGGAATATCCCTTTGGCCAGTTTGGGTCAGCTGTCCTGGCTGTGCCCCCTCCCAGCTTCTTGTGCACCAAGCTGAAAAGTCCTTGACTAGTGTAAACACTACCTAGCAACAACTAAAACATCGGTGTGTTATCGACATTGTTCTCACCCTAAATCCAAAACACAGCACTGGTACCAGCTATAGGAAGGAAATTAACTCTATCCCTGCCGAAACCAGGACACATTCACAGCTCAGTCTCGAAGAAGAAAATTGTAAATGGAAGGGGAAAGACTAGAAAAACCTGGACCATACAAGCGTTAGTAATGAACGCTATGTCAATACCGTGTTCTGGGAACTCAGAGATGTAAAATAACTGTTGACATTTGGGAGTTTGTAGAAGGGCTTTTTTGGAGGAGCTGAAGGTCAAAATAACTGATGCCAGACCGCATAGGAGCTCTAACCTGACAGATGAAATGCTAACACCACTAAACTTTTCTAGTTTTGCTGGTAGTAGTGCCCCTAGCTGTGTGTGTGTTTCGTAAGAACAATACTGGGGACAGCCAAGCGAGATGGGTAAATGGATGCATACTCTTAAACAGCAGCTGTCTGTAACATCCAGTTTCGCTTGGCTAAGCACTAATTTGATCTTTTGCTACTACAGTTTCTTTTTTTTTTTTTGAGCACATTGTAATCTGTTTGGAGCGGTTGGTTACATTAGTAATAATAGTCTAAAAGCAGAACTTGACAGCCGCTGCTTTATTGCCAGTTCCTCCATACAACCCATTTCAAACAAAGCCTATTTTCAGGGTAGAGTGGTTACACATTGGGCTTGTTTGCTTTTAATTTCCATTAGACTTTACTGCCAAAACAACCTGGCCATACCAGTGACAAGGCTGAAAGTTGGCTTGCTAACAAGTATCAATGTTTGCCTTAAAAAGCAATTCGATAGACTCATACAAAAGCCCTCTCCAAAGAGGAAGGCATTTTAAGGCAGTAACCACACAATAAAAATACTTAATTTCACTTTTGGAGACCACTCATTTTTAAATTGCTCTGGGTGAATATATTCCATTGTATGCTGAAAGAAGAGACATAGCAGTTGATTTTATTTGTTATGCCTGCATGGGGCAGGAAGAGAAGGGAAGCAAAAGAATTGTACAGGTATGGAGAGTACATTTCTGCTGGTAGGGGAACAGGATGTTTTCTTCTTCTGCAGCTGGATCTTGGTCTGAAATTCATGGCATGTGTCTCACACTGGCCATGATCATGGGTGGAAAGCTTTGAGTACTTGGCTCGTTGCTCTGTTTCGGACAGATACAATACCAGAGTGTTCACATCCTAAGTGGGATAGAAAAGTTGGCTGATCAAGCACATAACTGATCCTGGAATCTAAAGATTTATTTCTGTACTTTGAAATTTTTTCTCAGTGAATGATTTATTTTATATGTGCACCATTAAAAACAAAGAAGTGTTTCTCCCTTCTTTTAAACTTGAGGAATAACGAGATACAAAGGATCCCTCTAAATTGCAGGACCCCAGGAACATTTTCGAGCTCTCTCTTGAGGCTGGGTCCTGGCTTCTCCCTGTCTTCATGTGCACGCAGTCCCTTTGCTCCCCCCTTCCACACCTCTGCGTCCGTGTTCCCACGTCAAAGAAACCTCAGTGTGCAGGCTGGGTGACAGAGGACGTCAGAGCTCACTTCCTGCCACATAGCATGGGCACAGCTGTATAACCTGAATGCACCCAGTATGAACAATCAGAAAGGACAGACTGTTTTCTACATTCAGGCCATTGGGAGTATGGCTAAGGCTTCCTCCTAATTCTTTAGAGATTTGCAGTGATTACTAGCCTTGATCAGTTTTCAATTTGTGTAAAATAGATGCAGGAAAGACAAAAGGAATGCTTGGACAATACAATGCATGTTTCCCAAGCATGGATCAGCTTAGTTCTGAATCATGGTACGGTGTAACTCCTGTAAGAGAGATGAAGCACGTAGTCCCTTCAGTCCCTGAGTAACAAAGTTTTTTCACTCAGTCATTTTTTTAAGACTTTTTACAGATCGTGTAGGGCAAACAGTCTTTCTGTAGAGGAGGAAAAGACATTGCTGTAGCTGTTTCTCTGGTATCGTTGGCATCGCTGGCATCTCTCCAGTCAGCATTCAAGTGCAATGGTATTCATTGAGTTATGTTTTTCAGAAGCAGAGCTTCTTGCTCTATTTCAGTTGGTGTTACAAAACATGAAAAGACAGTCTCTTTGAATAAATTTCCTTCTTCCAATCACTGACCCTTTTAAATGTATTTCTTTTTTGATTCCTTTTCTGGCTACTATTCAAGGCATATTTGAACTAGTTAGCTAACCCTTCTGCAGGCTTAATGCTGCTGGTACTCATGAGTTATTAATGCTCATATTCGTGTAGATGCTGCTAGAGAAGCTGTGTATGCCCACTGTGAGAAGCTTCACTGGCAGAAAGTAACCTGGTGCACTCCTCAGGGATGTGGTGTCTTTGTGTTGGAGTACATCCACCCTTGCCTTTTGCTGACATTTGCTTAGGGTTTATGTTTATTAAGGGAATTGCCTTTATTCAGGCAGCAGGTAGGCTGGCATTTACTAATTATATCAAATTTGTGTATGTGTATATGCAGGATAATGGTCACAAAAGGCTTCTGCTTTCAAAACTTAGTAGTTTTGCTACATAAAATAAGTCTCAGTTGTCTGTGAGTCTATACTGACTTAGAGCTGTACAGATGCAAATGTTTTTTTCACAGCGTGGCTCAACAGAGTTGAGATTTGTGGTTGTATCCAAGATACATCTTGGATATACAAGGTTGTACATCTGTCCAGTTATGTTAAAGTGCCTGTGAACTGGGCTGGATGTCGTAGGTCCTGCCACTAAGCATGAGTGCAAGTGGCTCATAATGACTTGAATACCAGTCAGAATAACCTTAAAGAAAATTGGCAGATCTATACTGCAGTGCAAGCAGAAGAGTGGCTGAAGATTATGCAGTTTTTCTGCTGGTTAGTGGTGGTGATGATGGTAGTTAGCACGTAGCTAGCCCCATACAACATCCAAGGATGGCACAAAGTGGGCACTAGTTAAATGTGGACTACTCTTTCAGTTCACTTTTACTATATTCAGGAAGCTTGAAACCTTTTATTATGTGTGGCAGACCTGGCAATGAAAAAAGATGTAACCAGGATGACTTCAACTTGCAATCATCTAGTCAAACTGTAGCAAATCATAAATTAGATTTGTATGAAAAAGAATAAATGCCCAGATAATGGCATGGTACAGCTCCAAATCAAGTTATCCTGTATCTTTTTCTCATTTTCTGTATGGAGCACAACACACTGCTTGTACCATCAGTAGAAGCGTAGGATAATTTGACAATTGCTGATTTCAACCAAGTTGTGTCAGCCACCTGCAAAGAATATGGGCCTTAATTTTATTCCGTTCAGGTATATGAAAAATATTTTCCTTGTCAGAATAGAAAATTGGGCATTCAGAAATGGGGTGAGTTGTCTTCTATTCCAAATATTAGGTCTCTCCTAGTTTCTTTGTTGCTTGGTAGACCTGTCTTACGTAATGTCACAGAAAGAACTGGAGGTGTGGGTAGGGAGGAGGGGATTTGTTTCAGTAAATGCCTCTTTATGACACTTTCTGAAAGGCAAGCAGTCAGAGCTGGAGGCTTTTGCAAGTGCAAGTTTTTTGTCCTAATTATGAGCTACTTATTTTCTTTTTTTTATAAAATGTATCTTGGTTTGTTAATCAGTATGTGATTGCTTTCATTTCTCAGGCAATACTATCCCCGGTAGGCTTTTTTGCTGCCTGAGGTTCAACCCCTCCTCTAAGTGTCTAATTTTATTTAGGTAGTTAGGATAATTCAGTATATACTGGAGGCAATTCTGTAAATTGAGATTGTAGATGGAAACGAGGTGGAACCCTCTGTTTTTCTTACGCTCATCAGATTGAGCATGGATTAGTCTTCTTTCAGTATTTTTTGAAGGCCAAAGATAATAAATGAGGACTGAAAAATAAATGCATTTGGTTTTTTTGCGTTTTGATGCTTTCAGGCTGTCAGGGAGCAGCAGGAGTGGCCTGCCCAACGCAGAGGTGAGCTGGGACGCAGGGTGACAGCAAGGCAGGCACCTCAGGTACCCGAACAAGCAGAGCAAAGCGGGACCAGGGACAGCCATTGGGGTCGGGTGCCATCCGGTGACCACCAGGCAAGTTGGCAATGATGGGGCAGGTCCGGTGGGATGAGCAAGATCCGGTGGATCTTGCCTCACATCGGCAAGATGCAAGGCCTGGCACTGGCAGTGTCGTGCAGGCCAGGCCTGGCCAAGGACTAGAGCTGAACCGCGACTGCAGCCCAGCCACCTGGGAGGCTTCTTGCAGCTCCTTCTCACAACTGAGCTGTTTCCCAGCAGTCTGAGCCTGGTTACAGCTGCCCAGCAGCAGAGCTGACCTTGAACACAGGCAGGTAAACTCCCAGACATGTGGGGGGAAGAGGCTGCAGAGCCTGCTGGGTGCACTCAGGACTCGGGCAAGGTAACCTTGAGCCGTGTTTTTTCAAACCATTCCTCGCAGTTACTGAAGATGGAGTTAGCTTTTTTCCTTTTTATTTTTAACTGCCTCTTATTATACCATTCTCTCTTGATTCCAGTAGTTCAGGCTTTTAGTGGGAAAAAAACCCAAGACCCTTATTAAGCTGCGAACACAAATCTGGGGGTACATGGGCGATTTTCCTGCTACCTCCTCCAGCATATTGGGCTTCTACAGTCTGTAGCACCCCCTTGGCAGGCTGCACTGGTTATCCTGGTTTCTCAGGATAACCGAAGTCCATGATTCACTACGATGGACTACATCCTAAATTGAGAACTGAACCAATTTGCAAGGGCTTTATAAATAGGTCACATTACGTACATATTTCCAAAAGATGCTAAATAACTTCCTGGGATAGCACAGACTGAATAGGAAAGACTTCTCACTTTGCCAAGCAGTCCCAATTTGTGCCTACAGAAATGTTCTTAAAGCATTTACCTGGGAAATAAATGACCTTTTATTTTCAGAGGTGAGACTAACACAGCTATTTTCTGTCTGCGGAGCATTTTTTACCTTCCGTGAGTTGTCTGCGCAGCTTCCTAGGAGGCAGAAAGACGAAAACTTCCTGCTGAGAAAATTGAGGCAGAGTTGTTGTCTTTGTTTGTTTCAGAAATGCGTGGTGGCTTGCGCATAGTGCTTCTGCACACACGGGCGGGCGGGCACGTTTCTTGTCTTGCGAGCGCAAATGGAGCATCGTTTAGAACTACTAATTGTTCAGCCTTTTGCAGGCGGGCACAGGTCTGCTGCACCTGAGGAACTGCCAGCTGGAGGCTGTGAATCCCAGGTTAGTGCAGCACCAAGCCCATTCCAGGCCTCAGCCAGGTTTGTTGGCTGGGATGAGTGTGGTGCCGAGGGCTGCAACATGACTTCCACTGGCCTGGGGTGTGAGTGGAGCAATCTCTGCCTGTAAAAGTCAAGCACGGTATCGCCTGGCTTCCTGAGGTTGCATATTCAGTTAGGGTAACCAGGAATGTGTGGCATGTGCATCTTTTGTATACAAGTGCTGCCCTGTGATATTCCTTCTGGTGTAACCTATTGAATCTCTCTCAGGCTCTTCGTAAATTATTCTAGAAGTGGTGGTTTTACTCATTCTCATACTTGTTGGGTGGATTGAGAGGAACATACCCAAATTACACTTGGAAAAATGTGTTTATAGCACTTCTTGCCTGTTAAATTATTTCAGATCATGTGTAGCTCGATCATACTGTCATTTTAGTCTTCAGTACTAACAGTTCTTTTTGCTGAGTGTGGTTTCTTCATCACATAAAAAGTGACTTTATACATTCCTAAATAGCAAAATAAAGTTTGAATTCTTTTTTTTTTTTCGTTTTTTTTCCTTTCTTCTTTTTTTAATAGCAGTAACTCTCACGAACTGGTACAAGGCTTGGTACTGTGCAAGCAGTTTTTCACTCTTAGAATGCTGCTACTGAAAAGCAGATATTGTGTAAAGTACCATCGATCACTGCCGCGGTTTTATACAGTTTGTCACCATTGTTCTTCGTATAGCATTGAGTCACACTTAGAACTATGGTACAGCTCACAAGTGTTCAGCGGGGGGGGGAAGCGTTGGGGTTTTTTTACTTTAAAAAAACCCCTTATTATTTATAATCTAATATCAATGATTTGTTAGGATAGAAAATATGTCTAATGTGGCCTAGTCTAGATGAGAACAGGTTTATTTAGAAGCATATAGCGTGGTTTGTAATGATGGAGAGTGGGATGGAGTTTCTAAAGACCTAGAACAGCTGAGGTTAGATACTAGAATATTAAAGCAGAAATCTAAAAGGCTGTTCTGACAGATGGTTAGCTCAGAGGCAGAAATGGACTTTTGTTGTATGTCTAGATTTATTTTAACAGCTTTGGGATTTCCTAATAATTTCCTGGATTTTTTTCTGACTAAAAGCATACTGTAGCTCAGGTAAAATCCAGGTGAAGTACTAGATATATGTGTCTTTAATTAAAGAGATGAATTATGTAAATTTGGTAGTTTTTTATGGAGACTGGTATTCCCGCAGTGCCACAGAGTTTATTGTGCTCCCTAGATACGTTGCTAGGACCCATTACCTTGTGCTTTTGCCAACTAAGAATCCTAAGTCTACTACAGAATTCAGATTTTTCCTGATATTTGATTTATTTCTTCTAATATAGCATTGATTTAAACAAACTGTTTCCCTATGAATACGCTTTAGTGATTCCACCAGGAATTTTGTTTTCATCTGGCAGATTTTTCTGGCTGCATTGATGGGGATGCTAATTGATGCTACCATCATTGCCACTTATAGTGGCACTTACACCACAGTACATATGGTGGTAAGCACAATAAACGCTTTTCTCCGTGCTAAGCTTGCCTCAATCTGTTGTAATGTGTATATATTAACTGGTCTCTGTACATTCATGGCTATAACATGCATTCTGGGGTGGAGAAAGATAGGACTAAGACTCTAAGAAATGTTTCTTTCAAAGGTGAAACAACCTGAAAAATTGACAATTGGAAACTTAGCACTTGTTGGAGGTTGGAGAGGTTTATTTTGCAGAGAGGGAGCAAAGCATTTGTGTGAGTTCTCTAACTAGTTTTTATCTTAAGAAAATTTACGGATTGACAGCAATGGTCAGTTTGCATGAAGTAATCATATCAATTCTATTGAATTTGTTAAAGGAAATTTTCCTCGTGTGCATGTTTATACCTGGGAATTCAGCAAAGGGAAACACAGACTATTTTGAAGATTTTATTTTACATGTTCTAGGCAAAACAATAATCAGATAAGGCAAAAGAAGTGAGATAAATTAAATCAACTGCTATACTGAAGACCACTGAATGCTTAGTAGAAAGGTTGGTCTGTGATAGCCTGTGGCTTTTATGTTCAACCATGATGGTCTGGAGTGCACTGGCATGAGGGAGAAGAGATTGAAACTTGTCACCGTATGTATGGAAAGAAGTTTGGTATCAGGATAAAGTACTATGGTAAGGTGAAAAGTGGGTACCATTTCTGCAAGCAGAGTTGAGAACAGAAGACTTCTTTAAAAAGTATCTACCATCCAGACCTTGAAATAAGCAGGAATGGACATGGGAAGGTGAGAGGGGTAGGGAATTTTAATTTTTCTGCTTTCAATTAGTATGCAAAAAGTACATAAAATTTGCATATAAATAGTATGTTATAAAAGTATGCTTTATATCTTAGTGTAAAATTCAGTCATGCACTAGATTTACAAATAATTCTAGCAAAGAACAGTAGCTGAGCTGCACTTAAAGATTTAGAAGTAGTGAAAGATGACCACCTCTGTGCTAAGTTCATCTGTTCTTCCTTTGATCTTCTAGCAGAAGAATATTGAGGAGTTAGTGATTGCCCATGCTGTGTGCTGGAAATTAATCCATGGAAAGAACCTGCAATAAGTCTACACACCACGCTTTTGTCCAGTTTAGGCATGCTGTGAGACTTGGAGCTTGACTACTTTGTATTTTGCTGCCAAAGGGAAGTCACGTTAGCACTGTGCTAAGCTTCAGCTAGTTGTCAGGATGTCTTCCGATTGACCTGCTTATGCCTCGTGCCTTCGATAAGCTGAACAACTTCCAGTTGTCCTCAAGTGCATGGCAAACAAGATGACTTTGAATTGAGGCGTGGGCAGAGCACATTTGCTCTCAGTCTAGCAAACACTATGTAAATAGATCTTGTAGAAATGTGAGATTTCATGCTGTGCAGATGGTACCAATGGCCCAGGCTACTTTGGAAATCTTGTAATCTTGCCCCCTCCTTCAGCCAATATGGAAATGTTTTGTTTTCCTTCCATGCACTACCTGTGTAGATGAGCTTGTAAAATGAAACGGGGAGAAACCTATTTGTAATTGGGACGTGGAGGAGGCATCACTGTATGATCTTTGTGTTAGCACAGCCATTTAAATTGCTCTGGGAAGGATGAGAAATGAAGTATTTCTTCTTTCAGTGCATAAAGGACAAAATGCCACAGATTGATCCAGCTTTGGAACCAACCAAGCGACACTTAAGGCTGGATAGGAGAACTGTGGGCAGATGCTGATCCAGCAGTGCTCCGTTAGCAGAGCTGTAGAGGGTTGATGGGGTATCGCTGGAAAGACATTTGCAAAATGCATTGTGAAATGACTTTGAAAGCTCTTAGTATAGACAAATGTCAGTAATCCAGAGCAGCAGAAGGATTTGGGAAAGGGCAAAAGCCCATGCAGTATTTATTTTCCGAGTGGGAACCCTTTGAATTTAGACATTTTGTGTTAACTCCCAGTATCGCAAGATGTACATGGGTTTGAAGCATTTGACAGCGTAAGTTAGGAGAGGTGGTGCTTTAACCTTGTGACTCATCTAATTGATTTAGAAGTGAGTATGTGTTGTCTGCTTGTACTAGCTTCTGACAGCTCTGACTGGTATTGGGCCGGTAGGCTTTACAACCAGGAGACATTTCAGAGGTGAACTGATGTGGAGAGAGAATCTGGAATTTGATCCAGAAGCAGCCTGCTAAAGACTGCAGCAGTATGGCGAGGGATCGCGATGTCTGTGGAGGTGGAGCTTTTGGAAGTGGGATAGGTGGCATGGCAGAGTGGTTCGGACAGCAGCTTTGGTCCAGGAGCCTAGTGAAGAGGAGGTGGGAGGAAGGATTGGCAACTGGTGGGGGGGCAGAGAGGGAGAGAGTGCTTGACATGGGAGAGCAGCAGGATGGTCTGACAAATTGGAAGTGCAAATACTGTCCTTTCCTTCAGGGTTGGAAGACTTACGTCCAGACACTTAAGGCTGTGGATTCTGTGGTTCACCGTGGAGTGTACGGTCTTTTCCATGTGACTTCTTGTAACACGTTTCTTTATTCCCTGCTAAATGCTGGCCATTCCTTGCAGTATAGACAGACAAGGTGATTTGTATCTGGCTCTAAACGTCTGAGTTCACAATTCTCGTTAAACCTCTTCATCATCAAATGAAACACTCATCTCCTCCTTTCTGGTATCTTTCTTCTGAACATCTTATTCTCAGCTGTCTGCCAATATTTTATATTCTTTCTGTGGAATAATCTCTCTGCTGTAAGACCTTGTGCCAATTTGGTCAGTGCAGACTGCTTTAGTCCTTTGTATTCATTGTTATATTTGCTGGAACTTCCTGCTTGGTTTCAAGTATTCTTTATTCTGGTTTTAGGACTGCACTTGAGGCTATTATTAAGAAGATCTTGCCTCCTGTAAACCCTATGATAAGTTCTGGAGATAAAGTTTCCTTCTAATGTGTCTTTTTTTGCCAGGCAGGCAGAAATTTTAATCAAATCTCATATCAATTGTTCAGGCATGCATTAGAGTTTCCTTCTGAAAAATATTTCTTTGGATATCAAATTTCTTCACTGAGGAAATCACTGAGAAGGCTCTGAATAGTTTATCACTGCTGTATGATCCAAACTGCCTCTAAAACTCTTGAGTTTTTAATTGTATAGAGTATAAAAATACAAAGGCTTTGAAATAATTTTTGCTAATAGTTTAACAAAGTATCCACTGTTTATTGCATGTATTACAATATTTTTATACCCTCCGCTCGTTCTGCCACAGCAGTTAAATGGCTCTGCTCCTAGGTCTATGCTGACGTACTCCATTATGCAGCTTCCAGACAAAGCTGTTTTGACAAGCAAGACAGAGCATGGTGGCAAAAATCCCGTTCCCTCCCTTCACGGTAGTCAGCAGGACGCATCGTCCTTGGGTGCCAGGGCCTGCAGAGAGACTTTAAATGGCGAGACCAGCCAAATGCAGCCTCAGGAGTCTGTACCCCTGTGGCATCCTTGTCATAAATGTGCTCGGGCGTGGGTGGTTTCTGTACATGATTTGGGATACGGTGTGTGGAATTTGTGCTCTGAGTAACCTGGCTTTTGGGTTTACCAGAGTTCAGAATTATCATTTTGACTGTCACCCTCTAGAATCCCATGTTACTATATGAATACATTTAAAAATCTGTTTAGAGTAAGCATTGACAGGCAGACAAAAACTAAAATCTGAAATGCTGAACATCCCTGAAGTGACACATCTGCGAAGCATTTACTGTGCTTTTAAAATTAGCAGTTAGCTGCTGATCTTTTAGGCAGAATTACTTTCTCACTGTCCATACCAAAGGCAGAGCTGGCGCTGCAGGTGGCTGCTAACACACAGTGTCCATATCAGACAGGGATCTTCTCTCGTTGCCAGCATCTTGAACTGGAGGTGAAGCTCATGACCTGGTCCTCTGCTTCCCCAAAGGGCACCCAGGTGCTCATGTCTTCCACTTCATGGATACAGCCAGCGGTGTGGCTCTTTTTCCCTCTGAGCCCCAGCCACCCCAACCCGCAAAACAGAGCAGGAGCTTCTTCCACTGCTAATGTCTTAGGTTGAGCTGGAGGTGTGAGCCACAACATGGTTGTTGCATTGCTCCAGGACCCGGAGGTACTTGCATCTTCTACCTCCTGGACACAGCTGGAGATGTGGGTCATAAAATGGGCCTCTGCATCCTCACAGGACAGGGAGCTGCTCTCACTGTTGGCGTTGTGGGCAGAGTAGGTGGGAGGTGTGGGTCACCACCTGGGCTTCTGCCTCCCACAGGGCACAGAGGTGCTTACATCTTTTTAGAGTAATCCGTCGGTTTCTGAGATGTGACAAGCTCTACGAGCAAACTCTGTGCTACTGGAAGAAACTCCTGCTCTGTTTTGCTCCTCTGACCTTTCACCACAGATGTAAGGTGAAAATTAATTCCAAAGTGAAGATAATGTCAGACCGATACAGTGTCTAACAGTTGTGGACTTCTGACTGTGGAGAACTGCAGTTCAGGCAGCCTTGAACATCCTTACAGCCCCTTTTTGGCTTTTTTGAGTATTTTTTGTCAACTTCTGTAGAGCCAGATCTTCAATTTTGTTTTACATGTGCAAGAGTGCAACACAATGGGAAATGGTCTACAGGGTTATTTGTGCTCGGGTATTTCAGATATTTTTAGAAGTGTTAGCAAATATGTAC
The DNA here is from genome assembly GCF_000699145.1 of Aptenodytes forsteri. Taxonomy (NCBI): domain Eukaryota; kingdom Metazoa; phylum Chordata; class Aves; order Sphenisciformes; family Spheniscidae; genus Aptenodytes; species Aptenodytes forsteri. The sequence continues at coordinate 2,742,206 of NW_008795036.1, forward strand.
TTAATACTCCAAATGTGTCATTTATAGGACTGTAGTGTATCTTGGAATTTTCTGGAAAAAAAATTTTTCTAAAAACTACCAGAGTAACTCCCCTCACTGCGAATTCTGTAACGATGGTGACACCCCGAGATCAAGTGGGCTATTTAAAGCTTCAGTTCAGAATACATTAACAGGGGAAGATAGAGAAATCCAGAGATACAGCAATGTACACCTGAAGGATGCATGAAAACTTCAACCGTATTGATTACCGCATCCTGCAGGTGATTCACAGCTACCAAATACCCAGCTTGCATTGTGCGCTGCTCTCTCTAGGACTGCCATGTTCCTATAATTTGCTTTTTTCCTGCGCCTGCTCTATACAAAGCTATCTTGGAAATCAAACTTTGAAGTTATGTCCCCAAAACCGCAAATCAGTGCACTGTTTTGGGGGGAGTTACAAGCATTCATATTCTCTTTTTTTTTTCAACATATAAAGAACTCATACACAGTACTTTAGGCTATATTCACTACTGTGAAGGGTTTTGTTGGGGTTAGGTTTAGGTAGTTGGTCTCGGGAAAACTTAACACACATGAACAGTATTATTCTGTAGGACTAAAACGCAGTTCATATAAATAGGGGTTTGTAGCCTCATGCTGTAAGTAGTTTCCCTGTGGTCACAATCAAAGTGTGTTTCTTAAAGTTAGCATATTTGGTTAACTTATTACCACTGTATTTTATTCTGCAGTTTATACTTCCTAAATAATAATCTACCACTCAGACACTTAACCCCTGGTCAAGAAAAAACAGCAATGTTATCGAGCCCTCTTTTGGAGAGGCTACATGATTGGTTTTAACAGAAAATATTCTACAGCTGTTTTTTTGTGCTGCTTATCATGCTCTGAGCAACTTCCTTTAAACCAGCTGGTTCAGTCACTGTCCTCACCTCACTCATTTCACCAACATTTCTTTTTCTGCTGATTTTAAGGCCCTGTTTCTCCTTGGTGTTATGAAAGAAATCTAACCATAATACTGCGTATTCAGTTGCACTGACAGGAATTGGTTATTTTTCAGAAAAACATAACTGATGTGGAAAATAAAAAAGATAGTGTAAGTTGTGAAATCTGATGTAAGCGCTCGTCATTTGTTGTGCTATTACTTTGGGAGGGGGTGGGATATGTACAGGTTTTGCAACCTAACGATTATTCAGGTTCAATGTGACTGTAGCAGAAAAGATGAACAATCAAGCAATCTGTTTAATACTAGTCAGTTGCACAATTTTTAAAGACGACAAACGCTGATGGATCAAAGAGGTGATTTAATTTTTCCTCTTTAAGTACATGAAATTGTTCGTTACAAATGATACCCCAGCTCACTTTGCTGTGGGAGGATCCTTTGTGAGATACTCAAGATTAAAACAAACCTATATGTTCTAGTAACACAAAGGAACATTTTTCTTTGAAACTGGTGGGTGGACAAAATTCTTTGGTTAAGTTTCTAAAAAACTCTCTGCGGGCTGTGTGGCGCATTGCCACATGCTTTTCATAGATTTGAAATTTCTGCCATAGCAAGTCCCACTGGTTTCGACCACAGGCTTTTTTGTTTTCTGTACTCTCCTTTGTAACCCTCAGCAAATGGAGGCAATGCCAGAAGTTCTGGAAAACAAGAGAGAGAGGCTGCGAGCCAGGCCTACACTGCTGCATTCCTCTGCAATGGTAGGCCACCGTGTGGGCTTCGTTTCAGCTCTTCATTGTACATCAGTGGCACAGATAACCAAGTGACCAACTCTGTGAAAACATGCAGGGTGCAAGGCAGTTTGTACAATCAAGCGGATTGGTTTTAACTGCAATCTTGAGATCAAAAATTACTTTCCTACAGGGGATATTTTTAACTTTTTTGAATGCCTCTTTTTACTTACATATTTCTTTACTTAAATATGCTCACAAGCATACACCACCTTCACGCACCCATGAGGCAAATAAAGTCCAGAGCAGTTTTCTTTTTGCTATGGTTTGTGCCGTGTATTGCCAAATCGCTGGCTTTCTTTACGTGTAGCTGGTTAATGCAGTTAGGCAAAGGCAGCAGATAGAAAGTAGAAAGTTGGTAGAAAACTTTTCTGCAAGACCTCAAAAGTTGAGAGTAACCAGTAATTTCTTACAAAGATGCATCACTGAATTGCAGAAATGGGGTTTTACAGTACACCCCATTAGAACAGGGGAAGAGGAGGAAATTAAGCTCAGTGCAGCGAGAGACAATATGTAACTTAGGCCCCCCCAGCTAATTTCTTGCGTGTTGAATCTGGTGTGACTTTCAGAGTAGGTTTAAGAAGAAAAGGTCTGTTGTAACTCTGGTTTTAAGCTTCAGCATCATCTGAAACGGGAGAACGCATAGAGTTGGTGTGCAATTACTGCTACAGTTCATATGGTTTGAGATGCATTGCTGACCGGCTTGCTCCGATACCTTTCCTTTGACATGGCCAGAATGAACATGGCTATTTCAGCTGCTGCCACTACTCATTTTGCTATGTTAATTGAGCATCTGTGTGAAGGGCTAAGTTTCTTCAGTAAGAAAAGACAGGAAAGAGGACACTTAAAGACATAAGTAACACAGGGTGTACAAGTTTGGGGGTGGTATGACGTCGTTTTTCCTCCATCAGGTCTAAAACCTGGCTCCCAGAGGGCAGCCCCTCACAGTGGGTAACAGGATGGTAATGCATTTCAACCCACAGTAACCACACGTGCTTCCTGTTAATATCCAGACTTTGGGCATGGACTACCACATTGGGTTATTACTGCACAGTCTGCAAGTGTTTTCACATCTCTGACATGCCGATGCTAGGAGTTGTGTGCGCCTTGGTGAATAGCCTGACAATTATAAGAGTTTTTTCCAGCAAAAGGACCCCTGGTGATGGTATATCAAAAATCTCTAACTCGGATAGTATTACTACTTTTTACACAGTGATACTGTAAAGCTTAGTTGCCTTCAGTGGAACAATAATGCTGAATACAAGCTGTAATGAATATACAGCGTATTCTCAGTTTTTATTTTTATTTTATATTTGTTTTATAGTACCAAGCCTCTCAAATCATAAAATTGTCAGCAAAACTAAAAACTATGTGCTGTTTGCTAATTCACGAGATAAGACTTGGGAATTATTAGAGCGTCACCATTCCAGCTAGATGTTGCGTTCCTGTGGGTTTTAATCTGGTCGTTGATTGATTGTGTCATGGTTTTGCCGGGTAAGTTGAAAAAGTCAGTATAGTTACCCTACCGAATGAGATACTACAGCAACGATTCCCCACAGCGCCAGTACCACCTGTTACAGGGATCCCTCTTCCAAAGGCTGTTAAGTGACAAGTACACCTTTGTTAGCTTTAGTGCAGAGCGATGCTTACGGGGTGCATTTATCATGAAACTGGTACTCTTGTAACAAGTGATGGTTCACGCTTGCATATTAAACGCTTTGTCTGGGACAATGAACTCTAGCAGAATTTAGGGGAAGGAAAAAAAAAATCAAGCTGTTGATTACCCTAATTAACTTGCAAAATTAATACTTCTTATTTTTCATCACTCCATAATCCAGCACTACTTTTATAGACTAAATAAGTGTGTATTGACTGCTGTGTTGTGTTCATCATCTAGCTTTTAAGGATTGGGTCCCTGAAATGAAAGAGGCAAACTTAGGAAAACAGGTGAGACTAGTGATATTTGCTGTTAAAGGACATAATTTACTGGTCATGTTGTATAATTTTATAGTTTGCCTCAGTATAAATATGACCTTGAAACAGTTGCTCCCGTATTGAAAGAAGTGTATTTATTTTAACCAGATTCTGTGGGACCCATGCAAACTGGTACTGCTTATACAAACAATGCATACACTAGGCCCAGTACGTAAAAATCTAAAAGTCCTTTCTTGTTCCTCAAGCAGGGGGTTGATGATTTTGGTTATCCTTGTGCAGATCAACAGTGACTGTATGTAGTAAAAAACGTTTCTGGCAGATCACCTCTCTCATATTGGCAACCTTCAGGATAAGCTACTTTACAAGTAGATTTTTCCAGCTCTACTTCCTGAGTTTTGAGAATTATCTTTCATGTAGCTGAGGGAAGTCCTGAAAATGGTGCATCTCAGGATGGTGACCAGACCTACTCTCTTGTGCGCTGAGGGAACTGAGAAGAAACTGTCAAGTCAGCTTGGAAGGTTTGTTTTTCTCAGTGTCGAAAGAACAGCACTAGTGTTACAGACACCTTTGGCAGCCAGCAAGTTTTTCATTGACTAGCCCCTTGGAAAGAAGGTTGCTAGTCATTTCAAGAAAGATTTTACTGGGTGTCTTACCTAGTAAAACAGCTACTTGTGAATTGATGCCAAAGTATGTCAGAAGTTTGAGGTGGGGTGGTTTTTTTTTTTCCCCCCCGCAGCAGATCTGGAATACATTTTAGGTTAGTATCAGAAATTAAGTGAGAGGAATTGCACTTATTTTTTTCATACTGTTTTCTATTTTCTACTATATTTTTAGTACTAAGGTTTATTGTAAGGAAAATTGTGCCACAACAGACCCCTTATTCACTGCTTCATCAGATCAGTTTAGAAGTGTACTTGACTCATCAATGGAATGGAAACACCTTCGCAACCTTTCGTTCTTGTCTGATAAGAGCCTCATATGCTCTATAATGTCTAATGTATGCAGTGACGGAGGAAAGTCAAAGGAGTGTGTGTTATGCTTAGCAGATGGCTTCTCATCTTTGTGGAGGTTTGGTCTACAGCTTGATTAGCCCATAGAAAAAGCTGAGCTTCTTGTGCAGAAAAATAACTCTTTCTTCAGTTACTCTGAAGCTACAGAGAAAATTTGCCTTTGGGTGGAATTTTTTCCCTAGAAGTGATAAGCTGTGGCAAGGAGGGAGGGATGAGAGCGAGCTGTAATGGAAGTGGTCTCTTGGCTAACTACAGTAGGAGTGTTAAACTCACGTGAATCTGTATTATGAGAGACACAGGCATTTCTTTCTGCATTCGTTTTGCTAGCAAACTGGAAAAATGTTTCTGTAAAGGCTAAATGCACCAGCAGATCGGTTCTAGTTGTGTTCAGCTATGACCAACTGTTTGTTTCACAATTATGCTGCATGCCATCTATTTCCAAACAGAAATATTTGTTCAAAATTTATTTCCAACAGTTTGACAAGCATCAGACAAACCCAGTAATTAGATCTGTGAAGTGAAATGTCTGATGGCGTATTGCCTTCTAACCATATTAGTGAAGTCGGGCTGAGAGCCATTTTTTGTCTGCAGTGTCTTAGCATAATGAGGATAAATCAAGCTTTGCAGTTCAGATTTAACAATGCAGACATAATTCTTTCCTCCTTCTCCCAAGTACTTATGTAGTGAAGCCTAATGGCTGTAGGCACTCCCTTCTGCTGTGAGCTGCGCTGCAGTAAAAGCCCAGACCAGGAGCTGGATTGTACCTCTCACTGGTGCTCACGGGAGAGAGTGGAACCGCCTCAAGCATTTTGATCGGATGACTCCTGTATTTTCTGCAGCCACTCAGCAAATGACCAGGAGATCCGTAGACTTGTTCGCTGAACCTTTCTCTGCACCAGTTTACTGGTTTGCACCCATTCTCTCATCCCCTTTTCTGCTTTTAGTCTGATCAACGGGTGCTCCCACTGCATGCTAAGCTGTGCAGCGCTCCTCGGTGCCATCTTCAGCGGTAGAGCTCTGGCTGGAAGCCAGGACTGGCCTTGGTGTTTCTGACAATGACCTGCACCGGTCTGCAGGATGAACAGTTTTCGCTACGCTTGCCTTTGATACTTGATACAGCTGAGCACCAAATAGTTGGATCCTTTTTCCAAGGAAATTAAGTGTTAAATTGGCCTGATTTTTATTTGATCCTGGCTTTTGTAGTAGGTCACAGTGTGTACTTACCGCTGCATGTCCAGACTCCTCATTTACACGCACACCCAAAGCTCCATTGTCCCATCTACTCAGGAACATTAGAGTTTGAAGCGAGGTGCGTGATAGTGCAGGAAAAATGGAAGTGTGTGACTTCATGACAGTATGACAGACTCAAAGCCAGAGTTGAATTAGGGCTCCCAGCAGTGCCTTATGCTACACTTCCTGCAAAACAATTCCTTAAGGTCCTTTTTCTAGAGAACTTAACTGCATAAAAAGGAAGGGCAAAATGTTGGGAAACAGTTACCTTAACGCAGAGTTGGAACCCAGACATCTTCAACTGCAGCTCATATGTAGTGATGACGGACGTGTTTTTTCTGTCCTTTTCTTTCTTTCAAATGTCTTGGTATTACCCATGAATGTTACTGAAAGCCACGTGTTCCGGAACAGTGGTTTTCAGCCTCTTAAATAATGCAAGGCAAACTATTACTAATACATTGCACATATGCCTTACTACTACAGCTTACTGAAGATCTTGAAATCTTAGGCATTACAAAGCTGAGTAATTTTTAGGTGTAACCTTTTGTTGCTCAAGTGACTAAAAACAGGTAAGTCAGTGCAAAATTCCAGAGGTTTTACTTAATATTTTAGTACCAGCATTTCAGTAAACATACTGACATATAGTTGACTCAGAATTGAGAACTTTACTGCATTAAACTATCCAGTTGTTGTCTTATAGAAGAAATAGGACCAAAAAAGTAGAAAAGGGCAAATACACATTATATTTCATATACTGAAGAGCACTGCTTTATAAACATACATGATTTAAGCTAAAATGAAAAATTGATTCAAAAGGTCCCTAAAGTTAAGTGAGATAACTTTCATCTTCATACCCTGCAAAAAGAAGGCCAAGAAAAAGGAAATTAGTAATCATCACAGCAATCTGTAGTTACCATAAAATATATTAAATATTTGGTGTTATAAATTTGATTAATGTACTTTCTGGTGTCTGTAATGAGTAAATAATACTTAATTCTTAAGATTTCATACAAATATTTAAGCTGCTGTCATGTATTATTACAATCAATATTTGCAATATGCTGTGACTGTTGTACTAAGCCTCTCTTGAGAAGCCAAAGTAGGGGAATATGCTTCAGCTTTTATCAGCTTCATTTTCCTCGTTTATTTTACAGCATTTGTAGAGGGAGCAGCAATAAGAATGTGAGAGGAATTACAAGTATCTGCAAGAAAGCAAGACTGGAAAGGGGTGGGAGGAGATGAAAAACTTGTAATCCTTTTTTTTTTTTTTTTTTTTTTT
>NW_008795036.1:2749395-2786882 GCF_000699145.1 Aptenodytes forsteri
CACAGTAAAATTCTTAGCTTAACAACCTCTTTCTAGGTTGTCTTCTGTATGGAAGAAGACTACAGACTTCTATATACACAAGGAGGGACTATCATAGAGCTACTCTACCAAGCAACCCATGAGAAGGGTATTTGTATCCAAGGACTCTCCATCAGAGATCGTACTTTGTATAAAAGAGGTTTCCATGGTCTTGACAGTAGCTATTGTTTGAACCACGGGGCTGAGACATCCCAGCCAATTAGAGGCTTATGTAAAAGTGTTATTTTGATTCTCAAGAAATGGGATAAACTATTAATGTCAAATTGAGCATTAAGGCACAGTGGTTTTGAAAAAAACTTGTATGTGGCCCAACTCCTATTAAAGGCAATGGAGGGTTGGATTTAATATTGTTTTATTGAAAGCACCTTTGGAATTTCTGTTTTGTTTCATTGACAGACTGTTCAGAATTTTTGGTCCATGTATAGTCATTCGTTTTGGGAGTCACTGTGTATACAGGGAACAGATGGCTTTGTTCACTCTGACCAACGCGCACAGGGAAAACTGTGCCAGCTGCAGGCTCAAGAGCTGCACAGAGTGAGGGGAAGTGGAATGGTGGTGTTGCCTTCGGGAGTGGTCCTCGGCCACGCCTGGAGTGCCAAATCCCTGCTCGGCGTCTGGCTTCCTCCTGCTGCTTTTAGGCTAGAGCAAGGATGTGCTTCTCCCATGCTCTCACTTGCGCAGCTTTCAATGACTTTATTCACTTAAACGTAAATAGGCGACACTTTAATAGTCTTCTGGTAATGCCTATGGCAATGCATTCTGCTGTACTTACTCTTTAACCCATTTTACAAGGGTTTAAAAAAACCCCCAAACAATGCCTGAAGACCTCTTCCTCTCTCAGCAGCTTTCTCTTGTACAAGCGATAGGGTATAGGAAGGGTACTCTGTTTTAACAAGAGAGCTTCATCTTGCAGGGAGAAACAAAAAAAAGATTATCAGTATCATATGCACAGCATTTATAATGGATTTTACTAGAAGAAGTCTAAATATTTGTTTCTAAATGAACGAATAAGCATATGTTTACATGCTTCATTAATTCTGGATATCCTTAAGACATTCTTAAAGTGATCTGTCTCTCCAAATGCACTTGAAGACTTTGATTAGTTAGCTCAAATATTAACAGTATCTCTCTGCTAGATATTTTTAAATACTAGAGAAGACTTAAGCATGCAGAAAATCTAGAGGAAAACTCAAATGTGTGCTTTGATTACTGAAATAAAGCGTACAGAAGGATTTATACTTTATAGCTCACTGCGTATGCATTGGGAGAAGCTACTTTTGTGGCACAAATACCCTTCTTTGTTGCTTACCAATACCCATATTCAGTGACACAAAGAACAACTGTTGTAAAAAATATTAGTATGCAGATGGTCTGGTGTTTTGTTAATGCATTTAATGAAATACAATAGCTCTTTTGTTTGTTTTTCTTTTTCTGTCCTTGAATGGATTTGTCTTATGGTATAGAATCTAGGCTTAGAGTTGCTATTTAAAATGTTTTGCAGTTTTAGAATGTGTCATATATCCATGTTAGTTCCTTTCTCTTTTGCTCGATTAAGAAAATCATTTGGGGGCTTTAGTAGTTTCTAATAAGTTTGAAAGTATCTTTTCAGGAAAACCAAAATCCCAAAGTTGCCAGCAAATGTTTTCCTTCAGTGACAATTAGCATTGGTTAAATAATTATATTCCCGAGAAATACTTTCAGATGTTTTAACCAACGAAAATTTTCTTGAAGTTCCTCAACATTTTCTGGGTAGTTTTAACAGAAGGCGCGGGGCGTTATCCATGAAATTATTTCAGAATTATTCTCAGCCTGAGAAAAGGTTTCTTTAGTGCCCTGTGGGTGGGCGAAATCATATGAAATTACTGTGTCAAGTCTAAAATTGCTCTGGTGAATCAGCAAAGTACTTGAGCCCAGAGTACTTTGAAAACGTAACAGTATTTGCCAGATCCTATCCCTCCCATGGCAACAAGGACCAAATCAAATGGGGATTTAATGAGGTAATTAGAAGACCCTAAAGGTAACATATGACTAACTGTAACTTATTTCTGAAATTTTGAGCCCCGTTAACTCCAAAAAACGTTTCTGACACGGAGTGAGTGTGTGGGAGGTGTCTGCTCTGAAGATTGCTTCTCAAGCAGTGACCTACTAATGTTCTTTCAGTGTTCCTTGGAGGCAAGACTATTCCTCAGTGGATGCAGTTTCCTTTAGAACAGTAGGAATAATGGGATAGACTATAAAAAAATCTCCATAAATATTTTTGTCACTGGTAGGAGCTACTACAGGTTTATGGTGAAGTGTGCTACAACTGATTCTTTTCAGATATTTTACGGAGTGCATCAGAACACAACTGTGGAGAAGGCAGCAGACATTTCACTTACACCACAGAGGTCTGTCTCGGCGCCTTTCTTGGCTAGAAGCTCATCGGTTTCTAATCATTGTTTTTGTCACTTCTCACAAGCACTAAAAGCAAATCAGACAGTTTTGCTCTAGGCCTTCAGTATCAGAGCTAGGACATTGTACGCTGAGTGCCAGGATCATACATGGAGAAAAACTGTCATGGGAAGCCAAGCAGAAATTGCAGTTTAGTGTTCTCTGCTTTTTTTTGAAGTGAGGACAATTTAAATAGTGGAAAAAACCTCCCCTCGTTACACTTGTTTGCTTGGTATTGAAGTTACAGTGAGGGATTCCAAACGGGGACAAAACCTCCAGGTACAAAAGCTCTGACATCGTGGAGAGGGAGCGTGCAGTTGAGAAGGCACAGTCCTGCAACGTTGCTTTAATTTTTTATTTTTACTCCCCCCCCCCTCCCCCGTTTTGGAGAAGAGCAGCACATTTTAGTTGCAGTCCTCAAGGGAAAGTACGGGAATTCTGATTGTTCAGACATTGTAACTGAAAGCTGCCTCATCAGTAAGCCTTCCATGTAAATAAAGTTAGTTTCACTTGTGCTTCGAACAAATTGATCTGTTTACAAATACGTTTAATTAAAAAACCACCTAGAACTACTGCAAATTTTGTGTGAGAACATCGTCCTGGTTTCGGTTCCAAGATAGCTTAATGTTCTTAAAGGCTGGTAGAGAACATAGTTCCATTACAACTGCACATATTACGGGTTTTGTATGAAATGAGCATCTCAAGGCAAGGGAAAGAAAGCAGCATTGTTCCAGGGCTGTTTTTCACAGGCCTGTATTCATATCTCATCCTTGTTGTTTGCAGGAGAGGCAGATGTGAACCAGAACAATGGGACCTCCACGAAGAGCCCAGCGGTGACAGACTCCAAAGGCACAGCAGACCCGAAGAATGCCTGGCCCGAGGCCAACCCAGCTGACACGACTGGTCGCCCCCACTTGATCCGCCTCTTTTCCCGAGATGCCCCAGGAAGAGAAGACAACACCTTCAAAGATCGGCCCTCAGAGTCAGACGAGCTACAGACCATCGAAGAGGACAGTGCAGCAGCTTCAGAGAATTCGGATTTGATGGCTTCACAAAAACGCTCTTCTTTCCGACACGGATCAAAAATGGCATCTGCGAGCACTACAGACCACGCTAGACATGGATCTCCAAGGCACAGAGACTCGGGTCTACTTGACTCGCTGGGCAGATTCTTTGGAGGTGAAAGACACGTTCCCCGTCGGGGCTCGGGCAAGGTGAGCTCTGAGGAATAGAGAACTGCACAGCTACAGCAAAATAAAGTACAATTAAACAGGAAGGGTGGGACTAAAAGGAAGGTGTAACTGCTCTAATGCAAGAGTTGATTTAGCCAGCGAGACGGTACTTGCAGGTGTGTAACTTAATGCTTGGCTTTAAACTGAAAACAACAACAACAAAAAAGCATAGATCTGGGAAACAAGAGGAGCTATTCTGGGTAGTATCAAGGAGTATTAGAAATCCAGGTGGCTCTAGAAACATTACTGAGAGGAATTTTTATGAACATTGAATGTGGTGCATTGTATGCATTTGTGTGCTGTGCCATTTAGAGAAACTTCAGTCTGCTTTTGTGTCTTGTTCTTAAATATCTGCAAAACGGAGCTGGATGAGAGTACTAAATGCAAGACAATCTCTAGATAGTTTGGCTCTAACTGAGGCCAGATTCTCAGCCTGCTTGCGCAAGAGCATGTTTTAAGGTCAGTTGATAGCATTGCTGAGGAGATGGCTTGACAGATATTATCCTGAATCCCAGGTGTACAAAATAGTCCAGCTGCTTTATTCTGGCGAGAAGTGAAGATTTATATTCCAAGCATTTCATGTGAGAAATTGTGTAACAAATCATTTCTTCATTATGAGTTGAAAAACAAGGTATTAATGAAAGGGTATTACTTGAATTCTTTCCTTTTCCAGGATTAACCCGCCTTCTCTGATAAGTTATGCAGATGGCACGTTACTTCACTATTGTCTGAGTGGCAAAGTTTAAAATATTTTCACTGTACCCTTTGCCGTGTAAATGATAAGTGGAGTCTTGTGTTTGTGTGTTCACACACTGCATAAGCATTTGAATGGAACTACTGTAGGGCTGTAAAAACTTTTGTTTTAGCTGAATAGATTGTTTGATGTAGTTGCTCAAGCTGTGTGTTGCAAAAAGCAATGCTCCTAGTTGCTGGTTGGGCTCAAATTTTTCAATAACCTTTGACAACCTTTGCTGTCTGTTTAACAGTTCTAACCTGTGATGCTTGCCGGGATGGGTTAGCGCGTGCAGCTTTCCCAAACCGGCCCGTCTCGTGGTGTTGCACTGGGACGTGATACATAGTACCCTGTGGTTTAAAACTGCTCTGTGATCATACGACAGCTACAGGCTGTCAGCGTACTTCACAGCTCCGCACTTGGAAGCACAATGTATAATAGCCCTTCCCCGAAGAGTTGTTGTAATGTTTAGACCACTGGATGAAAAATACTCGAGAAACTTAAAACCAGAAGCTGCTCACACTTGGTAGCCAGTGCTGAGCAAGCTGTGTAGTTCGGTCTTTTTGTTTCTCACATTTACGAACTGGGGACTATAACGCTTGTGACAAAGATTTAGCAATTACGCAGTCGTTTCTGTAGGCATGTAATGTTCATACACGCAACAGGCAGTTGCTGTGAGAATGAAGAAAACCGCTTTTCTTACTGTTACTGCAAATATCAGAGACTGTTCCCAACACTGCTATTTTCTGGAACCTGGCTGGCTAGCTCAACTCTTGCTGTTTTATTCCTATACTGTGTTACTCGATAAAAAATAGTGTATGAAATGCTCTTTGTACACCAAGGAAACAGTACCAAAAACTTGGATTCTGCATACAGAATATACAGAGGTATGTACGTTCTTGCTTAGCAATAAAACAAACCACAACCAACTCACTTTTTGGTAGTGACGACTAAAAAATGGCTGCAAGTTGTACAGATTCTGTATTTTATCGTTTGGCGCGAACACAATCGCTGTGATTCTCTACAGATCTCTACGTAATTGTGTACGAGAGGACAGGATATCATCTGTCTTATCTCTGTTGCTGTTCAGTAAACTGCTATTTTGAAGCACTTAAATGTCTGCAAAACAGTACAGAATTATGGACAATTCTAACATTTTTTTTAACCTAGCAGAAGAATTTTTTTTTAAGAACAGCTACGTATAAAATTAGACTTCTGACTTGCGGATGTTAGCCAGAAGCACAGAGAAGTTTTATTATCTTGGCAAAAGTCAGTCACGTCAGGACTTCCAGTGCCAAAGCATCTCTAGCACTGTTTCACACAAGGATAATGCTGATGCATGAAAACCTGTCCTAGGAAGCTCTATCGTAGGAGGGTTTCAGTGCGGAAAATATTGAGCAAGTGGCAGAGACGGTTGTTTCAACTATTATTTATTTAGCCTTTGAATCAATGCCTTTTGGTTTCTTGTATCAAGGAAGGCTTGTGGTGTCATTTATTTATACATGTGTGTACAGAGGAAATCTAGGTGGCTAATAGTCTTATTTGTGCTTAAAACCTGGATGGTTGTCACTTGATGAATTTTGTAGAGTGTCAGAGTACTGATAGATGATGAAGGCGTTCATGGATGAGCTGAAATATGAATAAAGTCCCTTGGCAGTTTTCCACTAAGTAAACAGGCCTTTGGTAAATAAGGTACCATGAAAAGCACCTTAAAGGGTGAATTTCAAAGGCTTGGAACTGAAAAGTTCCTGGGACTGCGCTGTTTATTTGCTTGCACTTGTTTCTGATTGATTTTTGAAACATTTCAAAGCAATTCTGCAGCTGCCTTTCTTGCCATCTTCCTTTTTCAGCCAGCCCGTGCCCCAGTGGGAGCGTGTATCTCAACTACCCACACCAGCAAACGCTGGAATGCAAAGACAACACTTGCTCTTTGTAAAGATTCAGGGCTGACATTCAAGGGGAACGCATTATAAATTCTTTGTGGAGGCATTTTCATCTTACAGCCATAGCTGAAAAGTACGTTAATGAAAAAGATTCACTATTGTGTACGGAAAGGTGGGGTAGGAACAAAGCGGGGACTGTTTCGTGGCCTCCGTTTCTCCCGTGGAGAGGGTTCTCCCTTACCCTGGAATTCTGAAGTTTAAATTTAGAGTACACGGGAGTCCCGTGGGAGTAAATAAAAATAGAAATACTGGAATGTACAGAAGTACTCCTCTCCTCTAAGGGGCAGCAAACGCATTTGCCATTGTTCCCCCTGCCCCATCAAGATTTTAGATAACTGAAACTCAATCAAAACCAGCTTGAATTTTGTACTTTCAAGAAATTTTTTTAAGGTAGAATATTCCCAACAAAACTATCGTTGTGCACAGCCTAAATTGTATTGCATTAAAGAAGATTTTTAAAGGGTGACAGAAAGAAACTGTGGTGCAGACATTTTAAAAAGCATGCAAGACAGTAGTGCAACTATAAATTATTCCCTTTCTGATCTTTATAGAATATTTATCTAAACACTTGTAAAGCGTATAAGCGAGTTTGTTAAAATGATCAAATCTTTCTTGTGCCTCCTAGACAGTAGCCTGTATTCAACTTCGCTATGTACCCAGTGCTATTTTGTTTCTTTTACGCAGTTGTTTATGCTTTTGTAATTCTTTTGTTTATGATTTTTTTTTATATTCCTACTGAAGTTTGGATTGTGAAAAAAGAACTTTTCTGTCCTGGTTTAACATTATGCATTAACGTACTAAATTTTAAACTACATTTGTGACACACACGCAACAGACCAAAAATGTTGTGAATGACAGAAATAACAGGCTGAGGCCAGACGTGGTGAAAGGTTAAATCCGTTTTTCTCTTACATTCTGCTTCAGTTTTGTATGCGATCTTGTAACGTTCTCCTGTTGCCTGTATGAACCCTTGCTCCCGTATTTCTTTCTCCCTCTCTCTATATACATATGTGTGTGTGTGTGTTTGGGTGCAAGAAGTATGGAAGGTGGACGTGGGGCTTCCCCTTCCTACAGACAGGTAACAAGGTATGAGGAGCATCGGGCTGAAGTTTTTCTCCAGTTGAGCAGAACCGGGGTTTGGGGTCAGCAGCTCCAAACCCAGCCCAGAGTGAAGCAGTCGCCGTAATGGGGGTCTTCAAGAAGGGTTTGCGGTGAACAGGCACAGGCGAAAGGCTTGGGAACCACAGTTCAAAGTGGTGACCGATAAATCGGCCCAATATCCGGGCACCTTTTTTCTTCTTGTGCTTGAACTCTAGTCACATTTCTTGTGCGAGCTTTAATGTATACTACAGCACCATGAAGACTTTGAAAAGTAGTTAAATCAATGCTAGTCTGACTAGTGTATGATGTGATTTAAGTAAATACTTACTGTGATTTTTATTTCCAAGTCTTTCATTTTCAGGGAGTGGTGTTGCTCGTGATACACTGTTTTGTAAAACCTGCTGTGCAAGCAATATGCTTGTAAAAAAATTTTTTATATAGTTTACAGTGGTTGTAACAATAATTTTGTTTTAATCTTTTGCTTTATATGTGCTTTATGTATTCATTAAAATGTTTACATGCCAAAACTGGTGTACTAATGATTTAATTTGTTTTAAAAACTTTAATCCATTAACAGAAGTTGCAACGAAGTACTTCATAGCATGCGATGGGGTTTCGGATCACTAGAAGAGGCTGTACGTCTTTCTACAAAATTCAGCTAAAACAGGGTATTGGACAGAAATGAATGAAGCTTGCCTTCTGTAAGGAAACGACTAGGTTTTAAGTAACTGGAGCTGCTAAATGCAGTGTTCTCGCTTTACGATAATGGGAACTGAATCTGGCCTCTCTTTTTCGTAGCAGGTAGTAACGCATGATGAATGACCTAAAAATGAATCCGTGTATCAGAATTGCCAGTTTGATTAAAGCTCATTTCGCTTGTACGGTAGGCCTTCGAGCGCTTTAGATTTGGCTGTTTTAAAAAATAGTACCCTGTACAAAACACGCAAGTGTCAGCAGGTGAGTACCGCACGGCACGGGGCGAGTGAAAGCCTTGGGGGCCAACATGACATAGGATCGACTCCGACATGTTCGTTTAACACGCCTATAACCATATACGTGTTGTACATGCGTAATAATTAACGCCCTATTTAATGCACTGCAGCTAATCATCTCTTGCATCTTCAAAGAAATTGCTGCTTGAAGCAATTACTACAAACTGTAAGAGGAAGTTGGGGTTAAATGCCGTGCGAGAGCAAGCGCTAGCTGTCGGCAAAGCGCTGGCGATGCCCTGTGCCCAGGCTAACTGCGGATGCGGGGCAAGGTTCATTCAGAAATGGGACAAAGGCGTCGGGGCTCGCTGGTTTGTATTAGAAGTTGGAGGGAAAACCATGACTGGGTGGACAGGAAAAGCCTGTGTGTTTCGCTGCTTTTACTGTTGTTTAGATAGTCGTCTTTTGCCTCTTAAATTCAGAAATGTATTTAGTAACGTGTTCAGGCTAGAATACTAATTAATCAACTGAAGCGTTTTAAAGATCGCTGTTTCGAATCAGTCTACAGCAAAAGATTTCCCCTTTTCATTAAACTTCTAACGGTATCTTCCAGTTCAGTCTTTGCTAGACTATTTCTAGATTCTTCTACCTGCTGGTATGATCCAATAATAATAATAATCATCTGTTTAAGAGAGAGCTAACAGGGTGCTCTGAAGAAGAGCCCCAAGGGTTCTTTCGAGCGCTCGGTGAAGTCACAGCCTGGCCGGTACGCTTTGCCTGGGCCTCAGCCTAACGGCAGTGCAGAGCCGTGGCCCCTGGAGAGGCAGCGATGAGTAGGAACCGGCCTGGGCTGTTCTGCGGCCATTCCTCTGTTCAGCTGCGCGGTACCACAGCCCGGCTGAGAATAAAGTCCAGATTTAATTTTACCATGATATACCCGGGGGGTGCTGGCTTAAACGAGTGGGAGGGGCAGGCGGGAACCCCAACACTCACATACAGAAGGTCAAATGGATGTATTCAAAATTTAGCACGAGGCTTTTCTCTACCTAACACTTAAGTTCTTCTCATTGTGTTTACTTCTCTGCGGGTGAACCAAATTTACAAATAACTTGCTTTATAGAAAACACCCAATATAACAGATTTTAATATCGCATATATTAATTCCTTGCAAATGAAGAACTGCATTATCCTTGGCACTCTCCATCCTCGAATGCCAAAATTAATGACTTTGTTCTTCAGCTGTTTTGAGATTGCAGAACAGTAAACACTGCCCAATAGAAAATTGAGGCAAAAGTTAATATATTGGGTTTTTTCCTGACCTTGTTTTGTACCTTCATCATCACGCATCATTAGCGACAGTTGCTGGCTTACACTTTGTGTACTGATGCAAAATCTCTCGCCTCGTTCCTGAAATGGTCTCCAGTTAGACAGACGTGTTCCGTTACTCACTTTACTCTGAAGTTACTGGATTTCATTTCTGAACTAACACAAAATCCCCCACTGCCGTTTTCAGGTACTCTTACTGAATTTCTTACAGAGCAATTTAAAAAGAGTTCATGAACCACGCTGAATTGCTGCTGCAGACCCAAGAAGGTCCTTAGCTCTGTTCTGCCTTTTGTTCATGATGCATCTACTTTTTCGTTTCTGATACATTGTGTGACGAACATGCCTTGGAAACTGCACAAGCTTCAGGTTTTGGGGGGGGGGGTTGTTCCCCCCCAATTTATACTGACTACATCATTGGAAATTTTACCTCTGAGTGACAGTATTTGTGTCAATAACGTACGCTATCAACTGTGCCATCTCTAATTATTTCCTCATATTAAACTCTCTCACTATTATACTCTCCCCGTAAGTTGTGCTGATGTAGGCAATAATACTTTTAACAAGCTGTACGAGAGTTTAGCTTGTCATTTTCTTACCAATTAAAGGCAGAAAAGAAAGACAATTGGGCCAGTCCCTTCAAAGATGGAAACTGATAAAATAGTTTGTGTGTGGGTGGATGGGTGTGGGCAGCCTGAGAGATGAAGCGTGTATTTCAGGAAATTAAGGCTGTAGTAACATTTTTCTCCTCTTTATTTCTGGTCAGCAGCTGTAAAGCAATAGTGTACACCTGGTATTCATAGTTTTGGTTCCCAAATGATTATCATCTTGTCTACTGTATGAGTAGCTTGACTAAATGAAAATACTAGGCAACGGGCCTTTGTAAAATTTTTACAAATTTCTGCTTTCTTACTGATAGCCGTAACCACAACGTTACATTCTTTTGCCGTGGCAGCACCAACAGCTGCATCTCCACCAACTAGGTAGTCTTATCAGTAGAAATTTATCATTGTGAATACTAATTCATCTTGTTTACTGTATGAGTTTCTTGACTAAATGAAAATACTAGGCAACGGGCCTTTGTAAAATTTTTACAAATTTCTGCTTTCTTACTGATAGCCGTAACCACAACGTTACATTCTTTTGCCGTGGCAGCACCAACAGCTGCATCTCCACCAACTAGGTAGTCTTATCAGTAGAAATTTATCATTGTGAATACTAATTCGTGATGCCTTCCATCTCTTGGCCGTGTGCAGTTAAGTCCCTGAGGCTGTGAAGTTTGTTGGTAGCAGAAGCTACCCTGGAAACTTCCCTGAGAATACCTGCTAGCCAAAATCTCTCTTCTGCCGGAGCCATCGTTCTGAAGAAACCCCCAGACCAAAGCTTTAGCCTGCGTTTCTGTGGTGGGTAATTTCAACAAGGCTTAATCTATGGCATTCTCTGACTGAGACCAACTTGATAAAACGGCACGGAGAACAATACTGAATATGCACCAGAGACTATGTCCAAGCAGATCAAGTCCCTCTATCATGAAGAATATTTGAATAAAGTGATTAATGCTAGGCAGAAAAATGCTTCAGAAAAGCAAAGGTAAATTAAAGCGTCGGGTTTTGCTCCTGAAACCATTAACCAAGTGTCACAACAACGGAATAAACTGGACATGGAGAAGAACCCAGAAGGTATGGCGGCACCAGTCTCCCACTCGGGACCCATCGTAAAACAGAACTACTGTCCCGAACAACTGTCCTGATTCTTCTTTTTTCCCCCAGCAATTCTTTCCTCTCGCCTTCTATTTTGTGAACCCTGACCATCAAGGGAGTAAGAGGGTTATGGAGAAATGTGGCTCTGGATTATCGATGGTCAGTTACCTCTCTTGACAGTCAGTCTTCTCCATCGTTTCCTTCTTCGTGCCGTCTTTCGTCTCATCTTCCTTGGGTTTCTTACTTTTCAGTCATCGCTGTTCCTTCCTCCTGTGTTTTTTATTCCCCTCTTTCTGCTAAGAATTCTTCCTCTTTCTGTTCATCACCCATTTCTAGACAAAGATTATATTCACGATCTCAGCGCAACGCTGGGAAGCGGAATCCCCTGGACTCTGCATCTCTCTTCCTACCAATGCTGCTCTGTAACTTTCAGCAAGTCATTTCATTTCTGCCTTTATTTCCACATGAGTAAACATTAACAGTACCATTACAAGGATGTGTGGGTCATCCTTTCTAAAGCGATTCGAGAAAGCCTGCTGAATTAGCTGATTATTTATGTCGCTGTCACACCAGCACGTGGGGAAGATGCCAGCATTCCCGTTGCTTTTCGTAAGATCAGTAAGTTGTGAACAGCCTGGAACAAGCACCCTCACCAAGAGCAAATCGGTACTCGGGTTGCACGTGAATGAAAATGGAAGCAACGCCACCCGTATAACACAGCTCTGGTTTAGCAGTGCATGTTGACAGTAGGTATAGTGCTACTAGAATAAGCGTGGAGAAATACACCCTCACGTTACACATGTGCTACCTGTTCTACCCCTGCCTGATGAGACGCTCGGTAACAGCACGGGAAGGATCTGACGCAGTGCCAGCTAGGCCCAGCAACACAAAGCCCCACGTACACAGCACCCCCAAAGCCCGAGATGAAGCAATTTTTGTATGCCAGCACCTGTCAGATTTCCCATGATTGCTCTAGTCAAACTGTATAGAATAAATTTCCTCTTGTTTCAGAAAACAGCGTCTATAGTCACTGAAAGGATGCGTCTCCATTCCTGTTTGGAGTACAGCTTTGAAGTGGGTTTCAGAAAACAGTGTCTATAGTCACTGAAAGGATGCGTCTCAATTCCTGTTTGGAGTACAGCTTTGAAGTGGTACGAACTACAGAAATTCAAACCTGGGCAGGAATTTCCTTATACTTAGAGTTGGAGTCAGAGTCCATTTCAAGGACTACACCAAATGAGCCGAGTGGCTTACCGATTGCCGCTGCCCTTTCACCTTGCTCTTCCCACAAACCAGCACGAACAGTATTCATCGCTTAACACTTAAAGGCTAATTTTAGTCTACCAGTACGGTTGCAAAGGTCTTAGTGGGGGGTTGAGCATTACATCCTGTAGGTTGTGGAACAGTTCGGTTTTCTAAGGCAATCTAAATGGACTTTTCATTTCTACATGAATTTGAAAGTTGTAGATTTGGTATGATTTCTTTTAAATTCATGCACAGCAACTCATTAGGTATCTTGTGAAGACAACCCATTGGAAACCATGAAAGCCACTGAGTCTGCGAAAATGTCCATTGCTTTTCGTTCTTACTGGTGTCAAAAATGCTTACTTGGCCTGATTACATCTTAAATCTGCTATTATTCCCAGATTTCATATGTACTTGGATTTTGCCACGACAGAAACAACATGTGATGTTCTTTAGCTTTTCATTTCATATCCTAAAGTAGGTAACAAAACTACACAATAATGATACTGAAAGGAATTGGAAAAACTATAAATTCACTACTCCAAGCCAAAAGTATCTTAATACTATTATTTTCACTAATGCAGATCATCTCCGATTGGGAATTAGAGCTTTAGGTTTATATTAATGTGTGTATGCGATCCTTAGTTGTCACAAGTGATCGACTTGTGGAGGATGAGAGCTCTCAGCGAGAGCTTACAATACGTGTTTTAAAATCCCCCTTACTTGTTAGGGGTCGCATGATCTAACAGATCATGTTTAGACCAAGCAAAGTCAGATCGCAGTCACCGTGCCATCCTATGGTATCACTAAAACATGTCCGCTACCGCTTAACCACATTTTTTACACTTCTGCATCAAATCTGAAAACAAAATCAAGTGGCACACGTAGAATACGTAACTGCAATTGCGTTTATATGAAAATGGATCTAATCCCCCCAATCCTACCATGTCTCAAGTCAGGTGCATGTACGATCACAAACCGGGATTATCAATCAGACACGGTGTCCAAATGTGCAAACTAGAAGGGCCCGCTCCATTTATCGAAACCACAAGACCTCTCTTCTGTAGTCTCCTGTAGCGTTACAGTACAGACGGTAACACCCCTTAAACCGTTATTAAGTGCCACAGAAAACACCAAGAGCGAGCCTTGGTTAGGCCTGCTCTCTCAGAACACTGAAGAGCACATTCTCGGGGATCTTCACCTCAAGTGGAAACGCAACAGTCTTGCACAAAACCCAAAACGGAGCACGAACCGAATTACGTATGGATTCTTGTTTCTGTGTTAGAGAAACGGCAATTTTTTTTCCCCAACAGCTCTTTCAAAATATTAATACAGGTTGTGTCAGTAAATTTAATTAGTTTGATGTGAAAGTACCTGGCTAACACAGGGAATGCAACGCCAATGTGTAGCTACTGTTAAGACTTAAAATACCGGTATGCTTTCTTTGCACTACCTTGAAACGTACTTACTCCCTTTTCTTCTTTTGTCTTAGTGGTCAAAATACGTAAGGTGGGTGGCCCAGTGAAATAACGCAACTTCCCTGTGCATGACCAGAAAGAGCTGCAAAGGATTCCAATATTGAATCCCGCCCCGTTACAGAATAGCTGTGGGTATTTTACATACATTTTAAAGAGTGTTCCTATTTACATTATTAATCCTGAAAGCTATTCATTTCACGGTGAAGTTGCAAACCACGTCTGTGTCAGCAGATCTCCCAGATGACACTGCTTAAACTTCCAGCACTGGCAAACATTTTCTAATAATTAAGATGATTATTCAGATTAAGGGATCTTTCCTTTTTGGCTTTTTTGAATGTACAGCAGAGTTGACTTAGTAGGGATCCTTTATTAAGGTCAACCAAAAAGTTAACTGGGAACAGTGAAAACCTGAGTGTTCTCCTCCGTCCTATTTTCTTGAAAGAAAGACTGCTCGTGACTACAAACTATTCAGTTACCCTAGAAGTTGTCATTTTTTAAATTTTTTTTCAAGGGCACAAACTGGGGCACCTCTGTTTGCTTTCAAATTCACAGACAGTACCCAAGGGCTTCGAGTTCAAGATTATGCTTTGCGAGTACATTTCATACATACAGACGTGGAAGCCAAGCTTGCTTTTTACTGGCAATGCTCCCAAGACTGAAATTCATGACAAGGCTGCGGGAGGTGTGGGGAGAGCTCGCTGCAGCTGCCGGGCGAGAGAGACCCGTAACGCAAAGAAACAAGTAAATGTCACCCATTCCTAGAACATGGGTGCTCTGCTGTATTCCTATTAGGTTTTAAGGTTAATGCTTTTTTTCCCCCAAGCGCTTAAAGCATATTTAAAGATAAATGGCGGCCTTCTGAATGTATCAGCGAAATTTGCAGTGACTAGATGAGCTCATTCAAAAAAGTCCAATTATAAAACGCCACCTCAGTAGCCCATCCTAGCAGCGTAAACCAATTTGTTTTTCGTTCAGCAAAGCATTGCCTGAATCCATTCAAATTTAACTTTTAACACCTATAGATAGCAGTTATCACTCTTCTGAGGGAAATGATTTTCACAAATCATGAATGTGAGCAATCTCAGAAAAAACCCCACTGGATTTCGCTCCCCGCCCCTAGGAGTCCAGAAATAATTGAAAGGACAAACTACAGGTGGAGGAACAATTCTAACAATGAATCAAAGGGACGCATGTAATTAACTGCCATAAATTGAGAATAATATGGAAGACTGACCGCAGATGAAGCTTGCTGATGATAATATGAAAGGAAAGCGCTTTATTTGTAACACTGGGAAAACCGTGGTATTAATCTCATACAGAACCATCACTAAAAATGGCTTCAGACTTGCTACTACCCAATAAGCTCTAAAAGGGGACCCAGACAAAGACTATGCTGACGTTTGGCACCGCAGACAGAAGAAAGTTTGTATGTACTACACGATAACCTTTTCAATGAGCCAAACTATTAGCACCTAATAATTGATCGGAACGCTAAATTCAGGAAACTCAACCTCATCTAAACTGTAAAAACCTATTATCCCACCTTTTCTGGGATAATCGCCCGGTGGCAAGCCGTAGCCCACTGCGGAGTTGCAGGCTACATGCAATCAAATCCGATTTTGAAGTTTTCTGCTTCAGTTTTGCAGTTAGGTAGCAACCAGTTCCTGCTGCTAAAGATGGACGTTCAGATCTGCAACACCACGGTATTTATCACGCTATTCGTCCCAAGGGCAAGGCAGTCCGCTGGTTCCAGAGGCAAACTAATGCTTCGTTTGAACACCGATTAAAAAGACAAACACATGGCTGAAGCACTTGTCCTAAACGTGTTGGCACCTTACCGGCTCCCTCTTCCCAATCACGACAGCAGAGGATATTTTGGCAACGCTGAAACTAGTGACCAAGCAGAAGCTGCTGCAGAAGTAGAAGCAGGACCGACTGCCTGACCCTACAGAAATCCCATCGATCCAATACAATTCAGAAATTCCTGGTTTTTAAACAGTAAATCTCTCTGTATCATCGGCGTGCAAAAAATGATGCTGATAAATACCAGCTGAACTTCTCTGCATTGGCTCTTTTTTTTATCTTAAGGAAATTCATCTTCTAAACAATATATCCGAATTTCATTTCTCCTCAGAATCACGTAACTTAAAAGGCCACTCATGAAGATGGATATTTCATCTCATTCTGCTTGATCCAACGTAATATAAATCCATTTCATTCACATAAGATCACAAGATCTGACGCCATTCACTTGAAAATAAAACTTCCGTGTAGCAGCTTTGAGCAGTAACACCAGATGGTTTCATGGGACCTTTTATTCAAGAGTCTTAGAAGATGTAAATCTCTGCGCAGCCATTTTCAGTAGTAATAGCTTGAGGCAGTCGGGGTCATTCTGAATGCTACTGATGTCACGAGATTTCACTCGAAGTGCAAAAAGACTCTTCAAACCTTTGAAAGTCTGTGCTATAGATACTAACTTCTTTGTCAAAAAATCACCAAACCGCTCATGAGTCAGGAGTCCTGCTCCAACGATCAGACTAAGCTTTTCCCCTGGCAAGTTATCGATGGTTTTTTATATGTGATGAAAGCAAAGTATATTTTTCAATAACTATCCGTACTGTTCTACAGTCAAACGTTCATTCAGTTTGTGCCACTAGGGAAGCTCTTATGTGAGCTACTGTCTCACTATGGATTTCTATTTCATCTTTAGAAGCCAATGAAAATTTTTAGTATCCACATGATGCTTATAACATCATTGTGTTTTCAGGGAATTCATGACACTAAGAGAACCACTGCGGCACCGTTGCTGGTTTCATTCTCTCCTACCTTCCCCGTTCCCCATTGAACATACTTCAGATCTGCTGCATTGAACGTGAAGCCTTGTGCCTCTACATGTGCAAGGATGGGCAGATGTCTGTAAGTGGGTCAGTCATACCCAAGAGTTCCTTTTTTAAACTTCATCATACTGCCTCCAGACAGCAGTAACTACACCGAATTTTTGGCACTATTTTCACTGCAACGGATGCATCATGCTCTAAGTACCAGTCAAGGTATTCACTCTTCACTACGTCTTATTTTTGTTATTTATTTTACCTTCGCTTACTGGACGACTTCCTGTATTGCTCGGGAAGCCCTACTGGAAATAGTATCATCAGTCTCATTTGATTCCCTCATTCAAAAAAAAAAACAAAAAACCACAACCCAAAACACCCAAACCCTTTGCTCTTGCAGTTCATCAGTGTTATGCAGTCTTTGGGAACTGAGAAATGATACACGATCCATTCCTGCTCTCGCATGGAGAATGATCCAATATCATTTTAAGTTTTTCTCCATTTCAGGTTTCATTTCTAAAACGACATTCTTCGATCCTACTTATAAAAGAAGGAAAATGACAAGGTTTCTGTTATCAGAACTTTCAGTAACAGGTTTAATTCCACGCTGGGCTGTAATGTTAAAAACATGTACACCCATATATGTATGCACAACATACGCCCATATACATACTCTGTATTTGCCACTGTATTAAAAAATTGTTCCTTCACAGCACCGGCAACTTCAGGTTGCAATCTCTGCAGATTTCCAAGGCGTTTTTCTCTTCTTTTCACTCCTGGTGAAAATGACTCGACTCTTCATACGGTCGCCGATTATCGTTCCTTCCTAGCTGACCCGCCGATATGCCTGTTCTGCTTTTCAGGATATACATGCAGCCAGGGCTAGCCACCACGTAGGGTCCATCCCCCAGAGATCTCAGCACGGCCGGCCTGGTGACGACAACCCCGTAGTCCACTTCTTCAAGAACATTGTAAGTCTCCTCTCTTCTTGTTATGCACTCAAATGAAATATTTTCTTTAGGATCCATCAGTAACCAAGTACTCCCCAATCGTTAGCCATTATTTTGAGCCTTGTGAATTGTACCGTGCCTTTGAGCTCATCATGCCATTCAAGTACAAAAAGAATTTTTACCTGGAAACACAAACAATACTGAAATGCTCCAAGGAAAGTGGGTGAACCCCCCATTAGCATAGTCAAATTTCAACCACCACCATTACAATTATACAGCTTCACCATTTACAGGTTTTGTCCTTGCGCCTTCAGCATTGGCTGAAGGCATGTTTTCTGTTTAAAAATAGACAAAAATCCGGCGTGTTCTAGGCAAAGCCTAAGGCAGCAGAGGAGCTTCTCAGTGCGACTACTTAGATAGCACTTAATCCTACTAACTCATAGATAATATGCAAAAGGCTTGATGATTCCCTACATTTATTTTTGCCTTGGTTTTACAACTTTTTGTGTTGGTTTTTAGGTCTCGCCCCGTACACCTCCCCCAATGCAAGCAAAGGTAAGCGTTTTCAGGGGCTCAAGCAACGTCCAAGACCTTTTGTGGGCTAATTTATACCAATTCAGCTGCTAGCCTGATTCATTTTCTTTAATGGCACTAAGTAAAAATCTGCAGTTATCACTGGGAATATTTAAAGCAAGGGACTAGGACGGAGAAGCCACGGTTCTCTTTCCCATGCACTTCCTGACTTGCTGCATGACAAATTAAAGCCACTCGCAGGGATTTTTATGTTCCATTTGTGCTGCGATTGCTTTACGTAGTAAACTAATAATAGGTAACGCTTTCAAACAAGCCTCACCCACCAGGAACTGTCCTTACATTTACTAAGCTCAGCTGGCTTCTAAAGTACACAATACTGACAAACCACGGCTAGTGAAGTCAGTTCTTGTAATTATAATAAAGAATTTTGCCTTTTTTGTTTCATGGAATGACTGTACAGATTGTTGTTTTCAACTCCTGCCTCGTTATCTGGCCAGTATTTCATTACTTTTACTGCATTTTCATCTTCTTCTGTGTATGGTACACCCAGATGCTACCTTCCACAGTGATCATCATGTCATTGTTTCTCTTTCTTGCATGTACAGGGAAGAGGATTATCCCTCACCAGATTTAGCTGGGTAGGTGATGAATGTGCTTTCGGTAACAGCCGTTTTATTTACCAGGCCAAAGCATATCTTGCGCCATTGCCTCAAGCTGCTGCAGCAACGTGATAATTTTGTTTTGTCTCAATTTTGCTTTTCCTGTTCCACTTTCCTCCCCCCTCCCACAGCACTTTAAGATGGTAATTTTGTTGCTTGCTCTTATCCAGCAACTTGACAGCCTTGCAGCGATAATTTCTTTTGCTTTAGCACGAAGGGGGCAAAATCCACTGCATGGCAAAGCTCTCTTCCCTTAAAGACTCCTGGAAGACTCATCTGCTGCATTTTTCTTTTCCTGGGAAGGACAGAAAGGGGAGGGCGGGCGGGGACGAGAAGGGCGCTTATTCCACAGTTCCAATTGCTCTTGTACAGTAAAGTCTGCAAAACTAACACTGTCACTAAACTCAAGTATTTCGTCCCACTCTTCCATGCAACCCCTTTCAGTAAGAAGCGATCTGCCTAAACAGTTATTAGACAAGTTCTTCCCACAGTTATCTCGCAACTAATTAAATTCTACTTCTCTACCACAGGTTTGATTTCATATGAGATGGACATGTAAATTACTTGCATTTTAAGACAAAATATTAAAGCCTTCAAGCCATTAAGCGTTTCTTTCACTATCGGAAGAACACAAATTAGTTGAAGTGTTTGACATCTTAGAACTCCTGAAATTGGAACATTTTAAGTTTTGTCATGCAGGTTAACCTTCCGAGTATCATTTTTTGATTATTAATTCCTCTTTTACAGATTGGTGCTTCCCTCCGATTAGAGTATATTCAGATAATTTCCTAACATTTTCCTTCATCCTTGTTTATTATGTAAAAGATTATTTTATTGCAGCTCTACATTTCTCATTTGAGTATTACATTTCAGTGATCACAAACAAAGATTACAATGTGCATATGATAATTTGAATGCGATAATTTGCAATATATGTGAAAAATCTTTCTTTGCAGGGTGGTGAAGGACACAAGCCAGGATATGGAGGAAGCGGAAAATTCTATGAGCATAAATCTGCTCACAAGGGACATAAGGGATCCTATCATGAGGGCCAGGGAACTCTTTCCAAAATCTTTAAACTGGTAAAGTACAATTGAACTTACTATAAGTACAAAAAATTGAGTCCAGGAAAGAGAGAAGCCAAACCTCTCCAGAACCTGCCACGTTTGAAACAACCACATTTCCTTAAGGCTTCTGAAGGAACTAGATTTGCTTGGATAAACCAGAAGGTTATCTCATGGCCTAGTAACTACTTACATGATAGGAAACAAAGGTAAAATACACAGTCAGGTACCACCAGGACAGAAGGTAAGTCCACAAAGCCCCACAAAGACCTGCACCAGGATCCCTGCTCCTACTGAACTCACAAATCATTTGGAACACAGAAGATGAATGAGGTGACACAGCTTGCTGCTGCTGCTAAATTATTTAGAATAGTGAAAATGAAAGCAAACTGATAAGCTGCAGAATGGTAGTACCGGGCAGTGTTGGACAAATATTTGCTTGAGATGCAATAACAACCTGAACAGCCCCTGCTTGTTCCCACCCCAGGTGGGAGACCTCCTACAATATGTCAGTACAGTGAGTTGCCACACCACATAGCCAGGCAAATTAGAAGACTGTGTCATATGAAAACTAAACATCTGGTCAGATTATCTTTAACCTGGTTCAGTTCACCATTTTGAGTCAGCGCACAGCCCCACCAACACAGCTAATAAATGAAAACGGAACAGGAAAAAAAAGTCAAGTCGTGAGGATTTTTCACATTCTACATCAGGAAAAAGAAATGTGAAAAGCGCATCATATCCATTGGCAGCTACTTTAACTAAGACTGTATTTTTCCTTGAAGGTAGTGAAGCATTCACAAGTAACAAATCAACTAGTATACTATTCACACATGAAGAACGCAATCAGCAATAAACTTAACTTCAAGACAGAAGGTCTGAGATCCCATTAGCAGAGCTGATCACCTCCGACTCTTACTACTCTTACTCTCCAACAGGAGACATAACAGCACCATCACCTGTAGCAAAAATATGTTTTTCTCTCTTACATGGTTTAGGGTACATACCTTTCATTGTAGGGCTGTTTTTCAAAAACATAGGCAGCACCAAGTGACAGCTTGCAAACTCCAAGGAGATAGTAAGAATTCTTATGTTGCAATTTAAGAAACAAAATGAGCTCTTCAGAGGCCCAGGTAAAAATCGAACGTTTACCTTTTAAGTCTAATTTTCACGCTGTGTACTTGTAGCTTTTTAGTGGAGTTCAGATACCTCAACAATACCACGGCGACATACTGACATTATTTGTAAAATTCCTTTCGAACATCTGAAAATATCAGATAATATTCTCTCCCAAAATTTAACATTCTCTTTTTTACATAACGATCACCACTATTTTAGCTTGGATTTATATATATCTGTTTATATACATATACCAGTTCTACTTTTTAGATAGACTTTTCCGAGCCATTATAACTTTTGGAACTCATATCAGAGTTTTATTCAGGCCCATTTGATTTAGACCCGTTGTTTATAGCAGGAGGCATTAATAACGATTTCTTTATATAGTTTTGCAGTCTTTTACAATAAAAAAGTTATCCACTCTTTAAGATAACTTAGGAAAAAAAAAAAGCCAATTATCTACTTTTTAGATAGACTTTTCCGAGCCATTATAACTTTTGGAACTCATATCAGAGTTTTATTCAGGCCCATTTGATTTAGACCCGTTGTTTATAGCAGGAGGCATTAATAACGATTTCTTTATATAGTTTTGCAGTCTTTTACAATAAAAAAGTTATCCACTCTTTAAGATAACTTAGGAAAAAAAAAAAGCCAATTACCTAATGGGATTACACTAAATTTTCCTTGAAACAGTTCAGTAAAATTAAGGAGGGAGCACTGAAAGATGAGAAGAGGAATATAAATACAGAAAACAAAATCCCAAAGTACACATATGCTTAATTTTTTTGAAGTAAATGGTTCAGTTATCAGCTGCTTACAGTAACAATTACCACACTATCTCACATTTGTGGTTGTAAGTGTATTGTTCAAGGTTTGCCTAGAAAGTTCCTAAAGCCTCGGGAAAAGATACCCAATGAGGCTCATCTTAAATTCCAAATATGAAACGCCAAATTTTCAGCTTGGATCATCTTTGCTGTAAAACGGCTGTAGGGCTTTTCTCAATTGCAGATTTATGAATTGTCCCAAGTTTGGTTTTTTTTTTTCCCCTAGTTTGATGTTTTCTTATTATTTGTAAAAATAGGCCAGGTTTCAGCCCTTTATCTTTTCTTAGTTTTTTCCCGTATTTGCATCTGAGCTTTCCATACAAGACTGAGGTTGTTACAATCACATTAACAATTTACCCTAATAAACATTACAGAATAAAATTATTACATTTCAATTCTTTCAGACGTGAGACTATTACAACTTGTATGCAAGGTTTGCAGTTTTTGGTTTTGGTGTGGTTTTTTGTTTTGTGGGGGTTTTTTTAAGTATACAAACAGTTCAGGGGTAGCCATAAAAATGAAAATTTCCAAGATGTCCAAGTAAATAAATTGCTTTCATTAGGAAGGCCTGAATAAGAGCGCGCACCTACAAATAATTCATGAGAGACTGCCTAGCCCTGTATGAGAGATTTAACGAGAGTAAATTAATCCTATG
The DNA here is from genome assembly GCF_000699145.1 of Aptenodytes forsteri. NCBI lineage: Eukaryota > Metazoa > Chordata > Aves > Sphenisciformes > Spheniscidae > Aptenodytes > Aptenodytes forsteri. The sequence goes on from NW_008795036.1 coordinate 2,772,185, forward strand.
TGAAAACATATGAAAAGCAATCATCTCTTTGAAGTGAAAAATCCAATCGTATTCAGCAATATACTAGAGGCCACTGCAAGCCATTTTCATTAGATAATATTTAACATTTTGTTGTACTACAGATTGATGTTTTTCAATTCATAGCCCCAAATGTACAGTACCTTTTAATTAACTTAACTCTTCTTCCCTCCACAGGGAGGCTCTGGGTCCCGACCTGGATCGCGGTCTGGTTCACCAGTTGCTAGGCGTTGAAGCTCTCAGATGCCATCCAAGGATCATGTACTCTGCTTCATAATGTAACTGCCTTAAAATTAGTAACAACTGCAACAATTACCTAGATAGATGCAATCCATTACTTAATGCCAATTAGGTTCTGCATGCAGTAGATTATACAAACTTCTATTGGCAATCCCTGACCAACAGTTGAATGAAAGGAACACAAAAAGTAGCTTTACTAGATGTTTTCCTTATTTTATGTGAAGTAACAAGATCTCTGACTTTACTCATTCTTCTTCAGGATGCCCTAACTGTATGCTGGATTTCATTATTTCTCCCAAGCACCTAATCCGAGCTCAAGTCTTCTGGTTTCGTTTTAGTGAACATCAGAATTGCAAATAAAGAGCTAATGTCTTGGATACTGAGCACTGCTGTTAATGAATTTCTGAGACACTGCTGTTAAAAAAAAAAAATCCACCATGTGCAGAAGTTGTAAGGACTGTTTATCCAAATACTTTTTTTGATTTGTTTGTTTTGTTTTGTTTTAATCTTCCTTCTCTCACTCACAGAATAATTTATTTTCATAACAGGATTAGGCAGTCATGGAAAGGTTTACCAAACATTGGGAGTTCAAGGTATGTGAAGCGTGGGAGGGGGCAGATGTTGTAGAATCAATACGATGCAGAGCAATAGTAACAAGGAACTTCTTGCCATACCACAAATTGCTCATGGCATCCAAACCTTTAGAATTAAGAGCAGTTGAGGGAGAGAAAGAGGATTTCAAATTTGAGTTAGACTAATGTTAAGAAACAAGGGATATTCCCAGAGAAGAAACATCTAAGATTGCACAAGTGACCACTGGACGTCACCGGTGCTTCACACAAACTCTGCTGCAACAGCGTTAACTTTGCAGTACAATAAATAAGTAAATAAATATATAAACAAGTCAGTCTAATTTCTGAAAGAGAGCCCTTCAGTACTGGTATCTCAGATAGTCCTGCACATCTCGCGTTAGAATTTCAAATCTTTCTCTTGGTATTGCAGCAGTGTTACATTTGATAGGCTCATCTTTTGCCCGAGTAACATCTGGATGCCTATTAAGGGCAGTGCACCAAAGCAAACTCACAGTAAACTACTGTGAACATTTAACTGTTGTACTGTAGTTGCCTTATAGAAATAAATTATAGCGGAGTTAGATTTAGATATTAATTGTTCACAAATTACTAAAATGAATGTGTGGCAATGGTATTTCCAACCACACTTAGGGAAATAAAAGGCTCTTCTGAATTGCACTGTTTTATTACTTAAACTTACCATTTCTTCAAGCTGTCATCTAAGTGTCTGATTAATTATTTTATTTTTTTAGTTTTAGCCTATGCATTGTAGACTACAGTTAATGCTTCCCAGGTTGAAACCGCATTCCTAATAAGTGCCCAGTAAAAGTTACCTATAAATATGTACGTTAATTGCATTTCACATCTAAATCTATTGTAGGTTTAAATCAGCGTCCCTTAATATGAAGCAAGGAAAGATGAGAGGATAGAAAATACATAGAGACTAAAGAAAACAAAATCACCAAAATTATTAAGCATACACACACGTATTTAAAATTCTATTACCTACATTGGTTGCTATGTGTATTTTTCTATTGTAGCTTCATTCAGATGTATACTCTGCAACGTAATAGTTGATTTAATTTGAATACGTATTGTTCTTATAGGAACACAGCTTTTAAAAATATTCATTATTGAAATAAAGTAATCAACTTGAAATGAAATGTGGACCGGTTTTGTCTGTTACAACAGAGAAGATCATACATACGAAGTTCTGTGGATTTTTTTCACAATTTATGAATAATGTTCAGATACTAGAAAATGACACTTTGGGACCCAGGACCCAGTTGCCTGCACACAGGCTTCTAGTGACATTGCTGGTGACTTAGCATGGCCCACAAGGCTGACAATATGACACAGGACTTATGGGAGGCCAGTGTCTTTGCGGAGTGGCAGCTAAAGGCCAGGGGGATATTGCAAGGCATAAAATGCCTATGTACAGGCAATGAAATCCCGCCCTTCATGAACAAGTATAGCACGAAGTATCTTCTTTGAACAGGGTATGTGAAAATCAAGTTGTCTTTTAAAGCAGCCTTCAAAAATGGGAAAGAATATTTAAGGTAAAAAAAAATTGAGAAATAAATCTTTCAAAATACTGCACTGTAGAACTACAGAACTTATCCAAAGCTTCCTCCTTGCCTTCATCACACTGCTTTCCCCTCAGTCATCTTTTCCAGAGCCTGGAAGTGGCTTTTTTTTGGATTTACTGCCTACAGAAGAAAAGGTACGGTACTTTAAAGCATTATTTTACCAACACGAGTCTCTTGAAAGAGATTAAAACCTAGACTGAAATTTATTCTTTTAATTACTCACTAGTAGTTTTGCTGAAAAACAGCAGTTTAAATGGCTATTTGATTTGTAAGCAAAGGATTTTTCCTGAAACAAGAATGCACAACCAGTACTAGGAGTGTGTCATGTCTTGTACTGAAGGAACGGACATAAACCAAAAGAAATACTTGAGCAGACACAAGCCAAAAAGCCTGAGGCTAGCGTAAGCCTACTAGTGCATCAAACCAGAAAGAACAGAGACATTCCTAAGCACTATTCACTTACCCGCTATACAGTGTGACTCTTCAAACAGGCCTTAGGAACAAGAGTTCTTTCTGCTTCCTAAAAAAAAAATGCATCTACTTCAACACTGCTTTTGAAAACATCAACATATTGGTTACAGCTTCTGTATTTGTACTGAACATCAACAGATACACTGCTTTGAAAACCTCCAACTCAATCTTACCAAGGAACCTGGGCTATGAAAACCTCTATGCCAGGTACTCAAGAGTGAATTCTTGAAGTTCACGGGGGAGGAGGATGTAGGGAAGGAAATCTTTTGAAAACATCAACATATTGGTTACAGCTTCTGTATTTGTACTGAACATCAACAGATACACTGCTTTGAAAACCTCCAACTCAATCTTACCAAGGAACCTGGGCTATGAAAACCTCTATGCCAGGATACTCAAGAGTGAATTCTTGAAGTTCACGGGGGAGGAGGATGTAGGGAAGCAAATCAAATACTATGTTACAAAAAAGTTTTTAGAAAGTCTATGTACTGTAACTGACAGGACTCCGAGTGCTGGAGGAGTAGCAAACTGAATTTAGGAAAAAAGTCAGCTCACTCCGTAACTCACGCTGCTTATTTAACACTTCCAAGACTTACAACACACACTCATTGCCTCTAATCAAGACGTAACACTTTGAGAAGTGACCATTTAAAAACAGCATCTTTTTACTCATGAGGTCTGCTTTGAGTATCAACCACTACCAGTTTTTACTCGCTGGCAGAGCAATCACAGCTAGAGCAGACGGAATGCTTTCAAGCATTCAGGAATCACGTTCCCATTATGAAGGATGGATTTGCATCTGGATGTGACCAGCTGTAAATCACCTTCTGTCAAACTGGATTTGGCAACCTCTGGAAAGTGTCATCCCCTATGCAGCAAATCAACTCCAACAAAACTTTGCTGTGTATTTATACGGTATTCTCTGAAAGAACAGGGGAAAGGTATTATACGTGGTACGTGCAACAGAGCACATTCTACTACATTATTACAGATAAGCAGGGCGCGATGCCATGGGGCCAGTATGCCTTCAGACAACTTGTAAAATATAATGTCTGTCTTAAACAGCTGAAACACTAATGGGCTGTCTGGAAGGAAAGGCACTGCTAGAAGAACTTCACATACATTCTTTACATATAATATTGAGACACGCACTTCTGGTGAACGGCGTTTTTGGAATTTCCTACAATCCAGAATCAAATGCTTAAAAAATACAGGAAACAGAATTTGGAAAAAAGTAATATTATTTAACATGTTTTTGAATTAAATATTCCACATAACAAAAGTGTTATTTTCATGTCACCAACTATATTACTTATATACATATGCCAAAGAGTTAACAAAAGACTTAAGAGATGCCCTATCAAAACCAACAGTGATTTCTTGCTTCAGCAATCTGAAATAACTAGTTTGTATCATAGGCAAAGTATAGACAATATTTACAGAAAAGGGCTTTTTGGATCTGAGAGCAATTATCTTTCGGAAGGTGAATTAAAATCCGGCTCTGTATTATAGTACAACAAATCCACCACCACTGATCTAGAAGTACTTGCGGCAAACCGAAAAGATGAACTTCCTGCAACTGGGATTAGTATTTACAAAATATACTGATCAGCCACACAGAGGCTCATATAACTTTAAATATATATATATACATACAAGCACACACATATATATCTATATATATGTAACATATAAATAAAATTCAAAAGAACGAGGTAAAAATAAGGAAAGAGCTTCTGTCTTTGGAATGTCTAAAAGATGACTATGTTTTTACTCCAGTGTTTCTTTGTTATGAATATACTTAACAAGTGGCACCTTTCAAAGCATTACTTAGTCAACTAGGTAGTTTTGCTGAAACAATGACTTAAACAACAACAAATAGAAGTAACATATTTCCAAAATTCACAAAGAAAATCATGAGGAATTTACAGATTTGAAATGCTAACTGTTTACAGCACTGGGGAATATTGTATAATATAGGTGACCTAGTGTGCATCTAACTTTCTCACTGCTAACACAAAATTGTATGTTTACTTCCCAGACTTAGTATATGGCTGTGTTTTCCACAGATGCCGAGATATGTACCTGCTGATCCAATACAGCAAACATAAAAGAAGAGGCTTTCATTGGAACCTCTTCTAGTTTGGATTCTCTTTAAATAATTACTGCTGAGTTTAAAACCTCAGACTTTTAATGTAAAAATTAACAACTAACTGCCTCTGCGGTTGGAATGAAATGAACGTGCTCCCTCTCAAGAGTTTAACTCAAGAAAAGCCATAAGTTCATGGCATTTTATTTTTTTCAACAAATTCTCAAAATGTACTAAAAAAAGCTTAAAACAGAAATACAGCGTTTTCCTGTGCCTTGTAAAAAAAAAAAACCAACAAAACTATTTTATACTGCATGCATCTACCCTGTAACATTTTGTTTCCAACCTCAATTATTTCTTTAAACACATAAAAAAGAAAGCTGACCGACAGTTTCATGGTTTTCCCACAAAGTTATTCTTCACCTCCTTTAAAAATGGGAATCATTCTATTCTGATACAAAGTTCCAGTTTATTTTTCAAAAAGATATACTGGCTGTGAATTAGAAGATGAAACTGTATACAGTATTACCTGAGTTCATTGATTCACAGACAACTTAGCACAGATTAAATGATGTTTTCCCAATATTCTTCTACAAGCTTAAAAAAAGAATGATTCTTTTAGGTATTTTTTGTAAATAATTAAAAAAACTATAATATATTATTCTATTGTTAATATTTTCAATGTATGAAGCTTTAACTGTAAAATCCATCTTTTACTTTTCTGAAAACTTGTTTCAAGAAATTCGAGTCCCAGAAACCTTTTTAGCTTTCAAATTTTAAGGTGTCATCGAAAAACATTGCCTATACTTTGCCATTCATTTGAAGATTCTTGTACCACTTCTTCTAAATTCAGAGCACGACTAATATCTTCCCCTTCTTGTTCTTGATGACCAGCAGGCTCTTGTACAGGACCTACCAAAGTACAAGAGAAAAAGACGAATGAGTATGATTTGATGTATAATGCAAGAAAAATGCAAATATAGCACTTGGGAATAAAGGAATCATGCTGCAAAAGGTATTACACAGCTACTTCAGATTCTGTAAATTCATTGGATGCTCTCTGAAGAATAAAAAAAAGGATCTAAGATAACCAATTGTTTTCCTGTAATAGTTTTTGAACTTTGTATTTCTGTACTACAGAGCTCCACATAAAAAACAAGGAACCATAAGCAGCAACCAATCTCTGTTTCAGCCTGCTTTTTGGTGCAGGTTGTGCAATAGTGCAACTACTAGCTCATCAACTCTGGTCTTTGGCTGTTAGTGCCTAATTCCTCAATAACTTAAGGGAAGTGTTTTTGTGCTTTCCTAGTAAAGCATATGGCTTTCTGCACTCACCATTGCTATCATTATACTACATACCAGTGTAACCATGAGCCCGTTTCATATGCAGTTTCATATTGCTTTTCTGTGTAAATCCCATTGCACAGTAATCACATTTGTAAGGCCTCTCTCCTGTGTGCTTTTTCATGTGGACTTGAAGAGCACTCTTCTGGTTAAAAGCCTTTTCACATAGTGTACACTGAAATGGCCGTTCCCCTTATAAAAGAGAAAAACGTATTTAATCATTTCTCATTTCAACATAAAAACACAGTTCAGAATTCAGTAAAAATCATCAAGATGACCTAGAAATTAAGTAGACATGATCTTTTTCCTTGACACTTTCTCAAAACAGTGCTATGGCTCCGTATCATCAGCAAAACATCCCAAATTAAATGTCAGAATATTTACATAAGTCCTAAACCACTGATATTGTTATCTTTCCTATCCAATTTACTATCTAAATTATTTAATAGAGGTGCAAAAAATCAGTTTACCAGTTTGACTTTCCTGTACTCAAGGGAACCATCACCTTTTTACATCATTTAGAATAATGAAAATAAAGCAATATTCTTGAATTAACAAAGCTGACATCTGTAAGAAACTAGAAAGTCGAATGTGTTAAAAAAAAAAAAGTTCTGGTAATTCTACATGGGACCTGTGGCCTCCTATGTCAATAGCTACTAGTGATTCCCACAGCTTACAAAAGCAGGTATATTGTTGCAAATCTGCCAGAATACTACTAATTTCTAAATATAAACTCAAGAACATATTCCTTATAAAAATATTTTAAAATTTTAAAATACCTACTTTGCAAAACCAGACCGTTGCGTCAACCCTCAACACCACAGCCTCCGACATCAACACAAGACACATTGCTGTATGTCATTAAGGACTTCTAAAATCACTTTCTGAACTTACAAATACACTTTGTTATTAGTTAGCACAATAAAGCACTAGGAGGAGTATAAATACTTCTCCACAATCTTCCTTAAAGGACTAATTTCTCTCTTCCTTCATTACCTGTATGTTAGTGTCCCCCACATGCGTTGTAGCTTCCATGCTAAATCCAACTTCTCAGACAATCAATAAAAGGTCCTTTAAAGCACAGAAGTGTTCCTTCTATTTTTGTTAACAATGATTTCACTAGTTAGAAGTGAAATCTAGGTTTCCTCAGATACTTTTGACTCCAGGTTTTCTATTCTGTTAAGATGAACAGTCTTTTTGGTGTTGTGTAATGGATTATCACATGGCTTTTTGGTAGAACTGGAAGCATCTGCTTCCCTCCAATTTTGGCAACGTTTTCTCCAAACTGCTCTTCACTGATAAATCTGAGCGTACACGATATTTACAGCTATTCAGAGAAATGATGTGTTTTCCTTCCAGCCACTGATTCAGTAGGTATTGCCCATTAGAAATCGTTAAAAACGTTTACTCAAGATAGAAATCACAAACACCTTCTCACAGACAAGGATCATACCTTTAGGAAAGCAAATCAGTTTAGACTTACATTAGCCTTTCCTATCATAGTTTATGTAAGAGCAGCCATCTAAAAACTTCTGTGCAGCACATTTTCACTCTTTTGGTCTTAAGGGATTTTAAAAAGAACATTCTCTTCTGAAAGAATGACTATCATGTGGATTGACTTGCTGTTTCAACAACGTCAGACAACAGTAATGTAAAAATGAATTTAGCAAGGATTGTTACACTTTGTGGGCATTCCTAGCACATGAGCACCCAAGTACAAGAAACCCCAAAATATCTGAGGATTTACTGAGTAAATTACAAATCATTCCAAAATAGAAAGAATTTTTCCTATGATGGTGCAGATTTATGAGAAACAAATGCATAAAGGGACTCTGCTCTGGTCCCAGCCTTCCTGAAGTGCTCTGTGTCTATTACAATGGGCAGTGTGAATCAAAGCAGGGAAAAGGGAAACTGGCTTTCTTTCCTGTTTTCAGATTATTTTGTGAAACTCTGAACTAGAACATTTTTTTAAAGTCTGCATTATTTAAGTCAGTTATGCAGAAAGCAAATTATTGGGGGATTCTAAAGACTTTTAATCTCTTGGAATTGTAACCCCTGCCTCTTTTCCTGCCCCGAATATGACCAGAAAGTTCCCTTCTACCACAGTAATCACGAAGCACTCTGTTCTCCTTCTTCAGTTTTCTCTCAGGAAGAGCAGTCACTCACCATTTCTCTTGGTGGAGGGAAGAGAAGCATAAGCACTCAACCCATTAGATGAGAATACACAGTGTCAACAGAGACCCCTAACACAAAAACAGCTCTAGTAGATCAGATCAAAGTTTCCTCCCATACTCAGAAGAGAAACTACCTTCAACCAGTTGGTACAAACACCCTTTATAAAACATGCTTATACACACCCATAGTACAGTAATTGCAATTAGCAGCAACTGATCAGTGATGAATGCTGCTAGCTGACAAATGGCTGCAAATACCCATTACCCTTATCAAGAGTTATTGCTTATCTACCAGAAGTTAAGTTTTGCTGAAAGTGGATGACCCAGCCCACTAATACTAAAGTCTATCCTATCACACACCTGCACTGAAAACTTCCCCTCCTGTTAAAATACTCTCTAGCTGCCATAACCAATACGTATCACCCACACTGCAGTATTTCACAACTTAATCCATAAGGATCTCATCCCTTCCCAGCTTAATGACCACCCACGTTCTTCATCTGCTTTTTATGCCTAGTGCCTTCCCATTGCAACATCTCTAAACATGCTCTTAGGATTCCCAAATCTCAGAATTTCCTTAGCAAAATGACTCAAACCATAAATTCACCAAGTTCATGAATCCTGTCTATCCAACCTCCTATCCTTTCCTACTAGAGAGTTCTCAGCAACGGAATGAAATGTGAACAAAAGTCAGGGCCATCACCTAGGACCTCTCTGGCTCTCAGCTGGCTAGCAAACCTTGAACATCCGAAAGCTCAAACACTCATGTGTAAATGAGGTGCAACAGCTCTTGCAATTACTGCTCCCACTTTACCTTTGACAGTATACGAACCATGTGCTGAATTAGGCAACCGAAATAACAAATCAAAAAATGCCACAGCAGGCTGCACATCGTATAGGCCTGATGTAATTCATCCACAAACATTTAGAATCAGTGAATAATTCTTCTCCAATTCTTCTTTTTTCCCACGGTAAAACAAGTATCAGACTACATTAATTTCTTTGCAAACCTCATGATATACTGCAAAAGCCAGCAAGAAAGCACAGATAGAAAAAGTATGACCTTGCCTTGACTAGTTATGTCTCAGTAACTGCTTATGTGCAATGGTAAGCATGAACTAATTTAACCCTAATGGAAGACAGAGTCATTCATCACCTAACAATGACTTTTCTATATGGCCACTGCTACATGGGAAGTTAAAGCAGTTTCCTAGACTGTGGCAGTCTTAACATGTTTTCAACTTCATCTACTTTTTTTTTCCCTCTGCCTGTCTTCCCTGGAAACACTTATTTTATATATTATTATATAATATATATTATATATAATATATAAAGAAATTAACAGATAGACAAGTGTATAAGGACACATTAAGATAATGTAAATTATCAATACTGGCAGTGGTCCCAAGACATCAACAGCCTGATAGATGTCATACAGACACATAAAAAGAATTCAAAGATACTACTGAATAAACATTTACTTCCTTTCCAAACATTTGGAACAGCATGGTAGAACGCATGTGAGTGTGTGTGTGTATGTGTGTTTATATAAGATTGCGTTTGTAAAGCCAGAGAAAAGAAAGTTTTGATGCATGAAATGAGAGCATGCACAAGACACTTGGATATATAGGCAAGTCTATACTTCAGAGATGCAATACTAAAAACTGCAAGACTGAATCTGAAGGTGCAAAGCGAAGGTCCATTCAAAGATGAAACTCAAATTATACATCACAAGACCGGCAAGTGATGCTAACCAAGGAAAAACGATAGGGTTAACAAGGTAACTTAAAGGAAGAGATTAGGAACTTTGCTTTAAATGCACGAAGAGCAGCCAAAAGCTAACTACCAGAAGTTGATATTGGGGAAAGAGAAAGCGCTGGGTGACTCACTGAAAGAGAGTTTCCCTTTTTTGGGAGTCTTCTGATGCTATAGCACATCCAGTAAAATTCCTTGGTCCCCTCCTGCTTAGTAGCAATACAGGTAACTTTCCCATCCTTTTTAACTCTAGCAGCCACGACAGCTCTTTATTGGTAGCAGTCATATGGAAAAGAGAGAAGTTGTTTCAGAGAACTGACTCCTATATTTAGAATTCATGTTCTTAAGAACACTGTTCTTAAGATACAGAAGGTGAAGGCAGTTGGGCTATCCTATGTACAGCTTTCAACTTGTCGCAGAGCAGAAGCTGCAACCTGAAAAGCACTTTTATCACAGAAAATGTGTGCTCCCTAGAAGAAGTCAGTATAGTCTTTTTATAGAGTCACAGTTGAAGAAAATAATTAGGCAGAAAAGAACACAACAAATTAAAAGCACTGGCATTAGAAAGAGATGAACTGAATAAGTAGTTCAACGACAATGAAGCATTGCATACAGCAGTCAGTATCAGCAGTCAAGACTGTCCCTTATTTAACGTCACTGAGCAGACCCACTCACTCATTTGCACATTCTCTTATATGCTTGAAGATGATCATATCCAGTGTCTTTACACCACCTTAATGCTTTAAAATATGCTTTAATTAATCCGTTTCAAAGACTGACAAACTTCTAGATACAAGCTCATGCATTCACATTACTGTTGCAGTACTACCAGTCCCAAAATATGGAGAAGCTTAGTCACACCACTAAGCATGATGTTCTGGCTTTAAACAAAACATCACAGTTTCTGAGATTTCAAGTCTGCTGTTCCTCATTTTAATTTCTAAACTCTTTCAGTTAGAAGTTTACTTGTTTTTTTTTTAAGCTTAAGTTGACATCTAAATGCAGTTACCTGAAACCATGAGCAAGGACTCCAGATATAACACCCATATACTCATGAGAAAATCTTGCGAGATAGAAGTAATTTCTGGTGTTACCTGTGTGAATGCGACTATGTCTCTCCAGCTGACTTGGCTTAGCGAAAGCTTTTTCACAAGTATCACACTTAAACACTCTAGGCTTCTGGGAACTCAGTGAAGGTCCAGCCTGATGGGTTTGCATGTGTTCCTAAGCCAGTATAGAAAAAAATACATTTCAGACTATTTTAAAAAACTTCAGTATTTAACGTAGAAATATATTCACACTTTGAAGACAAAAGCAGAGGATTTTAGTCATCAGCAGACAAGCTGGAAGAAGATGGAAGCCTGCATTTTTTTTTCTTTTAAATGAGAGATTGTTTTTGTGTATCAACTCTTTGTAAGGCTGATGCATCAGTACCTTCACGTTTCTGAAAACCTCTGTCAATAACTGTATGCATTGCTTTTTTTGCATACATTAGTCCCTTCACTAATTATCTGAAGCAAAATAAAATAAATGATTTGCAAACATGGATTTTGGACAACTGTGCACTGTAAGTTAATACTGAATTTCTTCCCTCCCCTCTACAGTATCCATCTCCCCCCCTTGCCTGATACATAGGTATTCCTACTCAGCATCTGAGTAAATATCATTGTAAAACTGTACAGGCCTCAAAGAGGGGACTATCACAACATAAACACATGCAGCCGCACAACGTCAACGTGCAAACAGAACCACTTACAATGAACTCTTACATAAGTAATAATAATAAAAAAAAAAATCACTAAGGTCCCTACAAGGTAAGAAAGCAGAATGAGGGTATGACACGTTTTATCTTTATGAAGAAGCATTAATAACAGTTCTAACTTCAGTGTTTGTAATCCACTGATGCTGGGCCCAGAAGTTTTGCAAATTTAAAGGAGAATCTTATGTTATCTACTGACTTTTTCATTTAAAACTCCTATTAATACCAGGATACAATTCAGATTACAAAAGAAAGCAAATACAAACATATTTAATTTAAAAATCTAATCAAGAACTGTATGTGAAACAGTACTGTGAGTACTTGTCCACTTTCTAAAATGGAGTCTTTTCTAGTCTATTCATTACAGACTAGACTATTAATTAGTCTTTACTACACCTAAACAATAAGCCTTCTTGATGTCTATGAAGTCCTATTCCTCACTCCATGAACTGAAGCAAATTGTGTCTGCAAAATTTGTTTTCACTGGAAAAATCAGCGAGACAGTTACAGGGAAGATTATCATCATCATAATTATAGTAATATAGTATTATAGGGAAATAATAAAAGGTCTTCTGAGAAAATCACAGGAGGTTCATAAACCACAGCTTAGTTGGAGATGAAGAAAATCTTTTGCTTTTATGTTGTTCATTACCTCCTGAAGATTAAAATGGTGGAAGCACGCTATGACCTACTCCAGAAAAATTATCTGAAACTGGCTGCCGCTTTCTGTCTGCCACAAAAAACCCAAAACCCCAACAACCCCCACACCATTTTCTACTTGAAAGCAAACAGGAGAGCATCCAGATAACTGCCGTAAAACTTTCTCTAAAGAAACAGTCTGTGATGCAATTCTGTTCCACTGATCTGCCAATCCCTTATACTTTTCCTGTAAAATACAAGCTTTTGCAAATAGTTCATGGGAATACAATGCTCTGAAGTGCAAGCACTTCTTTAGACATACTTAGTATTTCTTTGATTGTTCATATGATGTTTTACGAGTTTATTTGTGCAATTCCTGTATTTTTCAGATAGGAAGTATCTTAGGGTCCCAAATGAGCATTACCTAATTAGAAAATAAGAATAGGAAACCTTCTTTGAAAGGGCCCTTTACCCCCCCACTCACGCATTGGTATGCAACTCTTATGCTCCACTTATCTTGAAACATTATTTGTAACCACCTCTGAAAGAATGCAATAAAAAGTTTGTTTCATTCCACTGTTTTAATAAGATCACAACCTCATTCTATTTTCATCTTAGAATGATGTCCATGCTTTATTTACTATCTACAGTCACCTTGCAGGTATTTGCACTATCTAATAATATGGAATTGGACAGTTTAGTCACTGCGCATGTCTTAAGATTCTCCCCTCTGAAGCTGTAAAATCAGGACAGTCACCAACATCAGAAGGGGAACCGAAGACACTGGACTGAAAATTTTTGACACCGGGGGTGGGGTGGGTGGTGGAGGTGTTCATACATAATCTCTAAAGAAGCTTTGCTTGTGGATAATTGTGAAATTGCTGGCACTGATGCCTTTGGAAAAAACAAATACAGTTAAGTACTGGCATCTAAACATTGGTACCCTTACCTCCTACTGGGTTTTTCAGGAAAGCCTGAAGTTTGGCAGTGCTCTTAATATTTTTGGTGATCTCCAGAATACCATCAGTACAAAATGAAGACCTTGAGTAAGAGATCACTGAACACTGAACCCTTCCCAAAACCCTAAGCCAAAACCTGTGGTTTCATTTATCTTTGTTGAACTTCCTGTTAAAGGCTGCTCACAGTTGATGTTCTGGAACACCTTAACAAAGAGAAGGGTTTGATGAAGAGGTGGGATTTGTTTTAGGACATGATGGCCAAGTAGTAAATGAAACTTTCTGTTTAAAACATCCTCTCCTCCTCCTCACCAAAAGTGAAAAATAATGATTTGGAGATTCATTTTGACTTCCATCATCAGAAATCTTGGATCAGGTTTGTACAGGATACAGAGAAAACCTTCCTGAAATAAGATTTATCAGCTTTCATAGCCACTAGTTGAACTGATAAAGATCAAACTGTTACGCTGGTCAAAAGAGAGTAATAGTGCTTCCACGGCATCAGCTGTATCAAATTGCAAACTTTGGCCACATTTTTGATGAAATGTTCCAAAAACTTAGCTGGTCACTCTGCTGGTTTGTGTATGTCTGTACGTGCATATGGGAAAAGAAACTGTTGAAACTTCCTCATCATCTGGTGAGGTTCACTCTCCCATTTTTACATATACATGCAACATTACCCTCCTTTCTTAGGAACTAACAAAATGCGACCTTTTGCAAACGCTGATGTCTTTGGATCTGAAGGTTGAAAATGGTCCACTGCACTGAGCAGGAATTGTTTCCTTATATAAAGCCGTGGTTTAAAGAAGCATCCCAAATGAAGCAAATACGGCTGTCTTTCACATCAGAGAGTATCCATTCAAGAAGTCAACTTTAAAATATAAATGTTTTTCTATGATCACCCTAGCCTTATCTAACAAGCAGGTTTTTGTCCACGTTGTTCCTGATCTGAGTTGAACTGCAGATTTTTTTCAAATCTCTTTTTTTGCAGCGAAAGTGAAGTAGAATCATAGAATCATTTAGGTTGGAAAAGACCCTTAAAAATCATCGAGTCCAACCATTAACCTAACACTGCCAAGTCCACCACTAAAC